>NC_063195.1:23068255-23078255 GCF_017589495.1 Alosa alosa | reverse complement strand
ATTTAAATTTTAGTTGCAAACAAAGACTACGTTTACACGAAGCAGGGTATTTTCCTAAACGAATATCTGGCCATCTACGTTTGCAAATAAAACTGCATTTACACGAGACCGTTTTTAAAAAAAAATGTGTTTACACGAACCCGTGTACATACATGCTGTCATGAGCACGCCAAACCACAGTGGCAGTCTAACGATAAGCTCAAGCTCACATTAACCAATCAGAATCCTGAAAAGTTGCCCGAGCCACCGGAAACGGAAGTGTACTCTCTTCTTCGGATAGCAGCGGTAAAGCAAGTTGTTGTAGATACAGTAGGCCTACACATTCTTCTGTGCTCCTCCACATAAAAGAGGAGCTGAATTTGCAAATGCAAACAGACAAAGAGGGTCTGCACCAACATAAACACGATGGCTACTCTGAGCGCATCCATGATCACCTCAGCCCCAAAATGTGAAGTCGCACGTGAGAACATGTAAATGTAAACATTGGTCGCACATTTGGTGTACTTCTGTCGCATACTGTGACGTTGGCTGCCCAAAACTCTGTTTACCACAGTTTACAACCAAACGCATAAACAAAGTTTTCCAAAAAAATCACTTTGGCCGGAGTTTTTTTGGAGAACCGTTTTACGGGGCAAATTCTCCGTTTGCGTCTAAATGAAAGGCTCAAACGTAGGGAAATGTCTTCGTTTATAAAAATACACATGCTCGTGTAAACGGGGTCAAAATCAACCTAAGCGTGCTCAAATGACATGATAGAAGAGGCACTGTTGCTCATCTGTCCATCATCGTACAAAGCCCGCCATTTGATTGGTCCGAACAGCTCTGGTTCGGGCATTGTTGCTCCTCCAGTAAGAACTTCCCGACGTCAAATGTTGTGGCCGGGGCTAAATTCAGCTGGCTTTCAGGCTAGGTGTGGCTATGTATTTTGTAATTTATTTTGATACACTTATAATTAGGGTATTTAATATTTTATTTTAAAATACATTTTGATGTATTTTTGCCCATCCCTGCCTACAGGTAGAGCAGCTAGTTAGCTACAGTGCTACACTCTTGGGGCATATTTAAAATGATGCCCCCCATAGTATAAGCTTAGCACTGTAGCTGCCTGGCTATTCTAGCTGTTAGTTGCAGCAAATCGAGCCAGGTAACGTTGATTATTTTAGCACTTAGTGACTTTGAGAAACAGATCCATGTGAAAAATGGCCAGAATTTTCCTTTAAGGCATCAGGAGGGGGGTTTATCTAACACACAGAGGCCAACAAAAGCCTACTGCACAGCTATGTACCAGCTAGCTACCATTACACTCAACACCAATTCATCTACATTCAAGCTTTGAGACTGCACATTGCACAGATGCACAGCTGAAAAAAAACCCTTTGACTTCTTGACTGTTTGGGTGGGCAAGACACAATGCTTGGATGGGCTAGAGCTAATGATAATGAGAGTAATGTTTCTAACTTACAGAGGAGTAGGCTACACTTATGAAGCTGTTTCAGTAACAAAAGCTCTACTGAACATTTCTGCCACTCGCAGATAGTTCTGTGAATTAAGAAGATCATTATTATCTTAGTCTTAATCTTACCTTCACTATCAAGCCAAACAGAATTCATTTTGCATCAAAGCACTGAACATATTGCTTGAAAATGTCTCAATTATCATGTTGCTTCACTTATACAGTAATAACTTGTCAACTGAAGCGACATTCTTGTTTGTCAGCCGTATACTCTATTTTCACTATACTCCATTTTTGTTTTGTTTCCAGAGAAATACTTCATTCCTGTCTCCTGCTTTCTGCTCTTTAACCTGATGGACTGGGCTGGCCGCAGTCTAACAGCCGTGAGCACGTGGGTAAGTCCGGAGAGAGAGAGAGAGAGAGAGACCACAGAGGACTAATCCTCTCAGAATCTAACTCTGCTCTGATTTCTAATTCTGAGTGCCTAAAGGTTCTACCTGAGGAGATTTGGTTTTGGTAGTGAGCTCAATCCAGGATGCTACGCAAGTGATGGATTTGAGATAGGGCCCCAATTCCTTTTGTTAGCTATTGGGAAAGACACAATCCGATTGTTCCTTCTGTTTTACTTTCAACTGATTGTTCCCCAACCAACAATGATTGGTTGATTGATCAAGAAATGTCAAATACTTGCAACATGATAAAAATCTTTAGTGGTCATTCTGTTGAATGGGAGCATCTCCTATTTCTCTCCTCATGCATAAAGAGATATTGGGAAAGACACTGCAGTAAAATACTGTATGTGGCAAGCAATATTCAGCCTGAGCCTTACTCCTGGCCCCTTTGCACCACTGTGAACAGACTTACATTATGCATTCCCACCCCAACGCATCAATCTAGCGGCGTTGTCAGCTATACTAGAACATTCCAGATTGCAGAAGGCATGAACAATGGAGCTTCTGGAACGTATCGAATGGCTACATGAGGACCCGCTAGCACACATCTCTCCAGCAACGCTGAACTAGATAATCACTCACAGGTGCTCATGTTCGCCGCAGTCACAGATGTTTGGGAACAGAAACCCCTCGGCTTTCGAATACAGAGATGCAGGTCAGCCAAGTCCAAGCGAACACGTTCCAACGTATCAGAATTTAAGACGGGAGGTGGGTTGCGGATTTTGGGGCTCGTAAATATGTCCGCCGGGGCAGGGAGCGAGATGTCTGACTGCTGCCAGAGAGAGGGAGTTGTTCCCTGTACTGAACGCAGTGATGTTGCGTTGATGTTGTGCTATGTTGTGTGTGTGTGTGTGTGTGTGTGTGTGTGTGTGTTTGTTTGTGTGTGTTTGTTTGTGTGTGTGTGTGTATGTGTGTGTGTGTGTGGGGTGTTCAAAGGTGAGGCTCGTAACAGCTTCTACAGTCGGTTATGGACCTAGTGGAGCTGTGCCATGACTGGACTTGGCTGTTTTCAGAGATGAGGACGAACCTTTGCATTCTTCTCAATCCACCCATAGGATGAGATGTCCAAATTCCAAAATGAAGTGTCCTCCCATCTCGATTATGTGGGGGTCATAATAAGAGACATCATGTGGCTTAGAGCATCTTGTTGGCGGTGTTGGCTCCAGTTCTGTTTTATCAACCTCAGTATTCCAGTTTGGATTGATTTTCTCCTGCTTCTAATAGTGCAACATACTCATATGCTGTTAAAGTGGAATACTCCAGGAGTCATCCAGTTGAGGCTGCCCAATCAGGTGCTTCACAGTGGTAGGACGGTAGACTATTTACAAAAAAAGCAGAATGGAGCACACTGATTTAGCTTGCAGTATTCACTCACTACCAAAAACGACTATTGGTACAACACCACTGTGTTTTTGTCAGGCTCCAAATTCATATGCGGTTACAGAGAGTATGCAGGACATCAACCGGGCTGATAGTCTGTGAGCCAGGGCCTCAAAATATGGAAACCGTTACTGAAAAAGTGGCAAAGGCTACCATACCTTTTCTGAAAGCCTGGAATCTCAGCTTTTCAATGATGTATGCTGTGTGCTGAGTGTGTTTCACTAATTCACGGATTGGGATAAATGCAGAGATCAAATTTCCCTCACGGGATCAAAACAGTATATATACTTATACTTACTTAATGTAAACTAAGGTTGAGAAAATAATGCGTATAAATCAAGCAGAACACTGACATAGCTGAAAATCTATATTGGACATATTGGAATATTTTATTTTGTTATGTTTGGTATCATTTTAAAGGGGAGATTCTGAGCTTTCATTTGTGAACATTTTGGTAGTACAGCCAACCCTGGAGCTCTTCAAACGTTTAATCACACACATTTTCCTGCCATTTCCGCCTAAGTCATCATTTGTCTTTTAATCCTGTGGCACCAGGGAGCATCAGAGAAACAAAATCCAAACACTGAAATACTGGCATGACCCTAAGGATTCAGAAAATGTATCATTTACCCATATTATCTGATTTGGAGGGGGTGATTTTCAGTCTTATATCAGACGTGGCGTTTGAGAAAATAATGCGTATAAATTAAGCAGAACAATGACATCTAAAAAAAACGGTATAGCAAATAACAAATGAGACATGGATTCCTATGGTTTAAGGTGTGGTAAACCCAATTATGACATTGCCATTACTGTAAAAGGTCAAGGTCATGACCTTTAGGCATGGTCAATGACATTTTATGACATTTTTCCCAACATTCCCGTCACACCGGTGTGACGGTACTCCTTTAAGAGTGTGGGGATGTACTTTTAGACTCCCCAATTATCCACATTCTTTATGCATTTCTTGCATTCATATGTTCCACCCACAGAATCATGATCCCAAAGTGAAGTCGGTGATTAAAAATCCTCCCCTAGCACTGTTGCTGTGTCAGCTTCCTCTTGACAACATAATCAGCTCTCTGACTGAAAACAGCATGAGAGATGTCAGAGGGAGCAGTGTACTAGTTGTGAAAATGCTGGCTGAACTTCTATTTTGTCAACCTCTGCTTTCCAGCACTATTAAACTCCAATGTGCACATTCAATGGATTAAGCATATTATGCACAGTTCATATGCACTCTTAAAACAAATGTGTTGAAAACAACACAACTTGCGATGTTTTTAACACATCTCTGTGTCCAGATAGGGACAACACACATTTGTTACACAATATGTGTTGTAAATAACAAAAACTCTTAAAACAGAGTTGCTTTGACATGAGATTTTGTCTTAAGAGTGTGATTTAGAATTAGACTTCCACAGTCAAGTCATTCCCCCCTCTCTCTCTCTCTCTCTCTCTCTCTCTCCCTCCCTCTCTAGCCCGGTCAGGACAGTAAGCTGTTGCCAGGTCTCCTGCTGTGTCGTGTGATCTTTGTGCCTCTCTTCATGCTGTGCAACGTGCAGCCTCGCTACAACCTGCCCGTCTACTTCCACCACGACGCCTGGTTCATCGTCTTTATGATCCTCTTCGCCTTCTCTAACGGCTACCTGGCCAGCCTCTGCATGTGCTTCGGGCCCAAGTGAGTAACAGTGTGTGTGACTGTGTATGTGCGTGTGTGTGTGTGTTTGTGAACATAATATGAATTTTCACTTTCTTCACATGGGAGTATGTGGAGTGATATGACAAATGCTGTACATACATGAACCGGTCACAGTACTTGATTGATTGATAGATAGATAGATAGATAGATATATAGATAGATAGATAGATAGATATAGATAGAGAGAGAGATGCAAGACTTCAGTTTAGTGTTCAATGAATGCACTGTACTAAAACCCAACGCAAGTGAATAACTTAAGTACCTCCTCATCCTGCCCCCGTTCTCCCTCCTCACAGGAAAGTAGCTCCGCACGAGGCTGAGACGGCCGGAGCCATCATGGCCTTCTTCCTGTCGTTGGGTCTGGCTTTGGGAGCGGCCATGTCCTTCCTGACCAGAGGCCTGGTCTAACAACTCAATGCACACAAACCACAAACGCGCATGCGCGCCCACACACACACACACACAGATGTACATTTGCTCGTATACATGCACAGGTGCACAAACTCAACTCACACACTCACTCACGTACACAAACAGTGTAATTATCTCAAACATACACTCTGATGTGGCTGAGTTGTGTACAGCAGATTTCGTTCTCGCAATGCAGACACACAAACACAAACACACACACACACACACACACACACCAGACACAGACACACACTTGGAAGTGTATTCCTAGCATGCTGTATTCTCTAATAACACCAATGTACAGTGGAACAATTCCAGAGTAGGTTGTATTGTGTCTTTCTTTTCCAGCAGACTGAGGAGGGAGAGCTCCACAGGTTCTAGGATATCCTCAGCACTACCTTCTACCAGTAACCTGGGAGAACCCAGACAAACCTTTTTACCAAATTTTAATTTGCTCTGCAGGTCTGGCAAAGTTGCATTCACTCCCATTTCCAATGTTCCTAAAACCCAGTCACCAATCACAACCGTTGACGTGGGCTTAACATGATGTCATCGAACACTTTGTTGAGATGTTTTTTTTTTTTTTTTTTCTGTTGCTCTGCGTATGTCATCTCCTTCATTACTCTGATTGGCGCTTAGGTCTATCCAATTGCGTCCAGAGGCATTTTGATCGGCGTCCGTTTGGTGACGCCCCTTGGAAATGGCAGGTGAATGAACCTTGCCCATGCAGACCCAATCTCAATTTCAGTTGAGATAAGGTCTGGTGCTAACCAGGCTATACTACCAGTATTAAACTGCAGACAAGTCTGAAGCGTTCCATTGCGACGCGCATGCTGCAGCACTTCGCCCCTACACTATAATCAATGGAAGTAGCTAAACCAGACGTGATAGCAGCACGTGTGTTCGAAAAAGAAAATAGACCAATCTTCCGGAATAGTTTTTACGCGTCGTGAACGGAACGCTTCAGTTACGCATCCCGCGTAGCCTTCCTGTTATACTGCCAGTCTCCCTTGCAACATATTTCATACGAGCAGTCTATGCATATTGCCATGTAAGCTATTAATAGCAACACTTAATCCTTAGTTGCCAGATCATGTATATGTATATGTATATGTATATTGTATATGCATTACTCAAAAGGGCAACATTTAATTGTAATTTGGTCTTGTTTTAATTCATCTCATCATGCTGTTTTAGCCTTAAATATATTTAGTTTCTTGTAATAGAAAACACTGGGTAAGCCACATATTAAATGCCAGTTGTATTAGCTTTTCATATTGTACAATATATGCTAAATATATTACTTTTTGGAACTTTTTGTATTTTGGAACTATAAGGTTTAATCTGTGTTGCCTTGTATTTTCAGGGTTTACCAATTATGGTCTAGAAAGTTATTTTCTAGAAAGGAGTTTTCATGAATGACTTTGTCTACTGTTATGCATTTTGGGCATACACAGCACCCACCTCATGAGTTGCAGCACTACACAGGACTGAGCAAGTTTGCAGATATTTCCACATCTTTATTTAGTTTATAATACAATATGAGAGACCCAGTCTTGTGTCTTTGACTGAATGTCTTGTATCATACACAATTCCTGCTGTCTCAATAGTTGCTGCAGACTGAATGTTGAATGTGTGTGTGTTTTCTTGACATTTGAACAGTCTTATCATTCTTGTATGAAAAAAATATGTTTCCGTTTTATTGTTTTATGCCGCTGAAATATAGGTAGTGATTGCCTTTTGTAAGGTCCTTCAACATTCTGTGATGTCCATCTGGCCACAGGTTGTGCAGGGGACTCGGCAACTACTAAGCAGCTTGTTTTTTTCCCCTGTATAGCCGGTGGATACCTTGCTTGGTGCAGAAATCTTTGTCTATGTGTCATACAGACTACCTCAGTCTTATATGAGGCATTCTGATTAATAATTTTGCATTTTATGATTATATTTTGAAATCAAATATCTATGGATTGATTTAGTTTTATTATGATAAAACACAGTTGTACACTATACCCCCCTATGACCCCCAATCCTTATATGTCATGTCGACAACACATTTGCATAAACTGTGTTGTGAACCATATTGAAAAATAAATAAAATAAACCTCATGTATTTTTCAAAGTCGTCTGTTATTTTGTTGTTACATATACTGGAAAGATGTGCAACTTTGCTGAAGCACATATTTATATTCATTGAATGGATGGATGTAATCCAATTTCACTCACAGGTGTGTTAAACCCGATATGTAGAGTGCAATGTGATTCTATCAAAAAGGTGCACAAAACATAAACTGACAGCACCTTGGAAACGGCAAAGATATGTTAGGTGAACCTACAGTACTCAAAACAGCTGAGGGCTGACACATGAATAAGTGAATGACATTGAGGTTTTCAGGTAGAACTTAGCAAAAGCTGCCTATTTATTCTTCTGACCCTTAGGCCTACTAAGAAAGTACACTAGACTTCTGGAAACCGAAGTACCTGAAATATACCAGATGTTTTTAACCTTTGATTATCTGCACTATCATGCAAAAGTGATGATGTGCAGTGACAGACATTCATTCTAGGCAGGCAGAACAGACTATAATTCAAAAAAAAGAGACCATCTTTAAGGATGAATACCAGTTTTTATTGTTCAAGGAACTGAGTGGGACAAATGTTCTCACCATAAAGACAACCTTTGGACCAAAAGGTAAAATAAATTAACACACATAAATCCATGTGCACATACACATGTATGCACGTGCACACGCACAAACGGCATCCTGACACACACACACACAGCCCAACGAATAAACAGCATTAAATTCAACTACTAGATTTCCTACAGCATGTTGACATGTTTAGTGGGCAGCTAGCATAAATGTTAGCAGAATTGTAGAGACAAAATGTGGCCCTATTTATACGTCAACTCTGGTCTCCAAACTGATGTCTTAAAAACTGTACATATGTACTATGTATTACACTACCATTTGTCTTGCTATGATAGTGTGTCAATGCAGGGTATGTACAAAGATATTAACAGCCGTTCATTGTAAATCTTAGCCTACTAACCAATGCTGGTCCTTACTTCTCAGTATGCTAGGAGCCCTATGCTGCTTCTCCATTTGTGCTGAGCTAAATAGACATTCTTTACTTCACAGCTTTAACAAGCAATGATGGTTTAAAAGTAACAAGCAAAAATAAACAAGGAAGAATGAAAGGGAAAAAAGGATTAAAAAAATCCAAGACTCAAAATCGGTGTCTGAAAAGATAGGCCTATGAGAATATAATAATAATAATAATAATAATAATAAATAAATAATAAAAAATAATGTTAACAGCTAGTAAATCCATAATAAGTGTGTACAAGTAGGATAAGGTACATTTAGTGACTGTGAGAAGTCACATTCACTTTCAGTGGAGAAATATTTTAACAGATAGGCCTAGAAGGGAAAACAAAATGGATGAACCAAGACACGTATCCGCTTGAAGATCTCCGGCATGTAGCTACGACAATGACACAAGTACCACACACAACGAAAAAAGCATTTACATACAAGCATGGCATGTGATTTTATGGTGCCAACAACAGCACATGTAGCTACCGCTTTCATAGTTTAGCTTTGTGTCAACAAAAAGGAAAAAAAAAAAAAATCCTCAAACAAATATAAAACGAACGGAAAACACATGGAGATGTAAACATTTTAATGAGAATACAGGACACCTGAGACTCTTCAAGAAGTCGCTGTGCTAAATGGTAGCTTTATCTGCTGAATCCACAACTAATAATGAGGTAACAGCCACATGAAACAAGTCTGGTTCCAATCAGAGCCAAGACCGTTCCGGAGCCAACTACCATCTACCATTTGGTGAATATATTGCATGTTCCTTTAGCTGGTGGTAAAACATCCTCTTACTATAAACCTTCACAGCTTTTCAACGAGGAACGTATCCTCAGCAACGCTTTAACAGCAGTGATACATAAAAAGAACGAGCGTACAGTACCCTCTAGCGGATCTTCACTAGTACAAACCTGTCTACTTAAGTGCGTTTCTCTGCCGCAGCGACAATATATTTTGTTTTGCCTCGGCAACCTCACGGCTTTCAGTCACATAAAGTGCCAGAAAAATAACCACAAATCAGTTAGTCTTTTGAAGTCTCGCGTTTACACGGTCAGAATCACAAAATAGCTTTCAGCGAAACAGCACAAAAATAAGCCTATCCCCTTTCTGCACGCGCTGATGTGAATATTGCCTACTGATTGACAGCGAGACGGGACGGGAGACAGCTTCTTTGTATTGGCAAAACAAACGTGGTTACGTGGTCAGGGCTGACACGAGTGCAACAGAACATGGTTCAACAGCACCCCTACATAACAAAAAAAAATAGTAGCTGGTACAACAACGCTGGGAACTTAATGAACTAGTCAGCCTGAAGCATCGCCTATCATTGGCTCTGTAACATGAATGCAACACTGTTCTCTGTCCAACTGCTTTAGAAGGACTTTCATTACAAGACTATCTACTTATGTAACTAGTGGCCTCTCACTCAGACACACACACACACACACACACACACACACACAATGGGTTTAAGTGGCCCTCACATCTTTTTTGCTTTTAC
>NC_063195.1:23038255-23060755 GCF_017589495.1 Alosa alosa | reverse complement strand
ACTAATTCATGTGAAAACGCAGAACGATGAACATACATCGGTCTGTACAATTATATTTTCCTGCATACTGGCATATTCAAAGGACCGACACACACACACACACACACACGCACGACAAATGACGAGCATATTCCTGTGATGGCATGTGGCAATAAATGGCATCTTTCCCGATCATGCATTTTGTGTGTGTGTGTGTGTGTGTGTGTGTGTGTGTGTGGGGGGGGGGGGGGGGGGTGGAGGGATTTCTCCTGAGATCAGCTGTCCGAGCGACTCAGACAGTGATGACTTACTTCCTCTTGGGGCGGGCCCTACAGTAAGTCAGCCCTTAGGGCTCAGTGTTTAGTGACAACACCCACCCTGCTCCCTACACTTGGGAGAGCCAGCTGTCCACTCACACCACCGGTCCACGTCACCGAGACAAGACATGGACAGAGAGCTTTGGAGACTGTTCTTGCTGCAGGAGAAAAAAGTTGACTTTTCTCACTGACCAAATGCATTCCTATTCTCCATGGGTCTCAGTTTGAAGATACCCACTGCATGAGAGGGTGATAATTTTTTTGCTGTCACATTCCATGAGGAGGTGATCATTTGCTGTCTTTTCTCCCCCCCCTGAACTTGATTTATTTTCTTCGCAATGGAGGTGGACCTTCCAGTGGACAACTGCACGGCCCAGAACAAGCCCCTCTATGTGTTCTACTCGACGGTACTGTTTGGGGAGTTCATCTTGGCTCTTCCCCTCAACGTGTCAGTGATCTATCTCTTCATCTTCAAGCTCAAGTTCTGGAAGACCAACGCCAGCAACATCTTCCTCTTCAACCTGGTGCTGGCGGACATCTTGCTCCTCTTCTGTCTTCCCGTGCGAGCCTACAACTTCCAGCGGGGCAAGAGGCGCAGCGAGAACGAGGTGGTCTTCCGCACTTTGCTCTTCATCCTCTTCCTCAACCGGGGTGCCAGCATCGCCTTCCTCACCGTGGTGTCGGTGTACCGCTATTTGCAAGTGGTCCACGGCGGCCGCGACGGCACCCGGGAGATCCACAAGCGGTCGCCTCTCATCGCCGCGCTCATCTGGCTGGTCCTGCTGCCGCTGACCATCCCCATGCTGCTGCGTCCGCTGAGCAACAGCCTGTGCAGCGACGAGGACAACGTGGTGGACGCCTTCCGCGAGATCGTGTTCTTCACGCAGAACCTCGTGCCTTTCGTCATCCTCGTGCTGTGCACGGCGGGCATCACCGCGCGGCTCCGCCGGAACACGGTGGGCGACAAGACCAAGCTGCGGCGGGCGTCGTTCCTGGTCATGTCCGTCATGCTGGTCTTCTCGCTCTGCTTCCTGCCCTGCACCATCTCGCGCATGGTGCTCCTGGTGGTCAGCCGAGGGTCCGAGTTCTCCCCGGAGGCCAAGGACGTCGCGCTGCAGGTCTACGACGGCCTCAAGTGTCTGGCCTACCTGGACCTCCTGCTGGACCCCATAGTCTACTGCCTGAGCAGCACCAAGTTCAAAAGCCTTTACATGGAGACCTACCTGCCTTTTCTGCTGACTAAAAACAAACAGGACTCGTCGGACAACGCGTCCGCCGCCAGGCAAGCACAGGTACTCCAGAAAGAACCGGCTGAGGAAACCTGTCCGAAACGATGACGTCTGATACACAACAATACTTTCAGTGTTATGGTCCACACGGTAAACAAAAACTAATGTTTATATATTTAAATGTCATTGACATAGGCCTACTGTCTATAGTGGGTGAGAAGTTGCTTACACTCCTACACAGGGTGACATGTTTTTGCGACAAATAAATGTTTTGTTATTGGTTGATACTTGCGGGACCGTGTTTGCAAGGCTGCAAGGCAGTCTGAAGTAGTCAGTCTGCAGTTGCCTAAACAGGAATATTTCACCATTCTTTTGTATGGACAACCTTCCTCGCCCCAACACACCCTTATCCTCCCATCTAACCACCATCACCAGCACAATGTCAGCTGTAGATGAGGTCACAGAAGCCAGTTTGTGACAACTGTTTTAGTCCTTCACATAGTTATATAAAAAGCCTAGTCTAGCTCTTTGAGGAAATAAGCTCAGCACATTTGTATTTGTTTTTATGACTTTTAAAAGCCCATGCTTTTCTACTAATCAACCTCCAACACATCTGACTCAAATCTTTTGTTTTTCAATATCTCTAATCTAATCCCTCCCTTCTGTTAATATGTGTAATATTTACTACGTAGTAATTGACTGCTGTAAAGGTATTTATTTAACTGATGTTTATTACACATGTGAAACACAAGGACAAAGGGTCACCCTATTTGCCATGCTTTGTCTCCTCAATATGACTATAATATGAATATGTCTCCTTACACCATAATAATTCAGCTTAGTTTTATTTGTAATTGTTGAGTGGGTTTTGTGGACATATTTGTGCCAAAGCCAAACATTGAAATAAGAAAAAGAAAAAAAAATGTATGCAGTCATGCGTTATGAGACCAGCACCTGTAGCCTACAGTACTTAGGTTTGATGTGCACACCTTTTGTTTTTGCTCTAGTGCCAAAGGTCACATTTCCATCTTATTTTTTTATCTAAATAAACAATACTGCTTTTGACCTTGTCTAATGTAACTGACTGTGGTGAAATAAATTCAATTGTCTAGTGTTTCCTGAGTGTCTTCGTCCTGTCACCATTTTGCACCAGACAGGTAGAACTAAATATTTGTGAGAGCATTAGAGAGAGGGGGGATTATTTCAGTGCGTCACGAACTGCAGCATGGCCCCAACTGCTGTACCCTGATGAGTCATAGCCTCCTAAAGTCTGCTGGAAGTATGCGGATCATCATGGGTGACAGAGAGAGAGAGAGAGATGGAGGGAGAGGAGAGAGAGAGAGAGAGATGGAGGGAGAGAGAGAGATGGAGAGAGAAAGAGAGAAAGAGAGATAGGGGGGAGAGAGAGAGAGAGAGAGAGAGAGAGAGAGAGAGAAATTTTCCACCAAAGATGTTAGAGACGGTATGATGAATGCAGGGTAGGGGTGATGAAGAGAATTAAAGAAGGAAAAAAGGTAGAAAAAAGAAAGAAAGACAGAAAGAAGGAAAGAAAGAAAGAAAGAAAGAAATAGACTGATGTTGATGCAAAATGATTAGAACTTTGTTGAGGGAGGGTGTAAGAGAGGTAGAGAGCCCTGAATAATAGGATACGCAAAGAGCTAGAGACGGGGCAGAAGGGTTGAAATAGGATGGACGGCTGATTTGACACCAAGAGAAATGGCTGGACACACTACATAGTGAAGACAGAGACAAAGAGAAGAATGGGGACAAAGGACTGAATCAGAGAGGGCTAAAGCATACTAATCATACTAATCAGGGATCTTTGACTGCGTGTGTGCAGTAGGACTGAATCAGAGAGGATTAAAGCATACTAATCATACTAATCAGGGGATCTTTGACTGCGGTGTGCAGTAGGACTGAATCAGAGAGGATTAAAGCATACTAATCATACTAATTAAGGATCTTTGACTGCGTGTGGACTGAATCAGTAGGACTACTAATCATCAGAGAGGGTTAAAGCATACTAATCATACTAATCAGGGATCTTTGACTGCGTGTGTGCAGTAGGACTGAATCAGAGAGGGTTAAAGCATACTAATCATACTAATCAGGGATCTTTGACTGCGTGTGTGCAGTAGGACTGAATCAGAGAGGGTTAAAGCATACTAATCATACTAATCAGGGATCTTTGACTGCGTGTGTGCAGTAGGATCGAACAGCAGAGAGAAAGAAGAGCAAACAGGGATGTCACAGTCAGAGAGAGAGCTCTGGCAACAGTTCTAAATTCCACACACTGCAGGCTCACTGGTGGGGGCATAACTCACCCCTCTATCTTCCCATGATTTTATCTGATGCCATTCTACCCCCCCCCTCCCCTTTTTCTCACACAAACTTTTTCTCTAGTCATCTCCCTTCCAAACCTTCTAGTTGAACCTTTCTACCTCTTTCCAGTTGCCCACTTCACAGAAGCACAGAAGGACAGAGGACATATCCTAGCGCCACACATCTAAAGCACACGTTATACTTGCACCACTATGCCACTTTCTTCTTACTTAGGTCAAACAGAACTACCCAAGCCTTTTATTGGCCTGAATTTGCACTAGTATTTTTATTGACTGTCTATGCACAATTTCAACCACATTTTGCTGCTCTTATTTTTTCATTATTATATGTGCCCTCTTATTTACTTATTTACTTACTTTTTTGTTTACTTGAATGTTATGTTTGTCTGTGGACCTAAATTGGTAAAATATGTCTTGTCTTCACCGTGGGATAGTGAGAAACGTAATTTCGATCTCTTTGTATGTCTGGAACATGTGAAGAAATTGACAATAAAGCTGACTTTGACTTTGACTTTGATACAGTTAAGAAAATATACAAACATGAGTCATATTGCGATCATTACCTTCTCCCGGTTCATTGCTTGCTATTTACTTCCTTACGTCATCATCCTTTCCTCACTCTCTCTCTGTCTCTCCCTCTCCCTCTCACCTTCAGTGTCTTCACTCCATCTTTCCCTCTTTTTCCCCTTTTGCTGTCTGCCAGTGATATAAAAAGGCACTGGTGCTATTTATACGCATGAAGAGTGGATGAGTCTGCTTCTCCTGCTGAGGCTGCCAGCATGGCTGGCACTGTATCTCTCTCAGTGCATCCATCTCTCTCTCTCTCTCTCTCTCTGTCCCTTTGTGTGTGTGTGTGTGTGTGTCATACTCTCCTTGCACACTTGCACACACACACAAAGAGAGTAAGGGAGAGAGAGGGATGGGAGTAAGGGACCCGATTCACTCGTTCAGCTTAGTTCCATCTTTTGTTCGTATGCTGTCATTCATCAAATCCACCAGCAGAGGTCCTCCAAGGCAACAGAAATGTATTTTTTAATGACGCAATGTCCTTTTCCCTTTCTCTCTCTCTCCTCCTCTTCCTCACTCCCTCACTCACTCTTGCTACCTCTAATTTATACTTACCATCATCTCTTCTTTTTCTCTCTTTCTCTCTCTCTCTCTCTCTCTTTCCTCCCTCCTTTCTGTATATCTTTCATCCTTCGCTTTCCCTTGCCTTTCTCTTGCATTGTCCCTAGTTCACTCTTTGTCTCCCCGTCTTCAATTTGTGAATGAAGCCGTCGCATAAAGAGGCGTGGCCAACTCACCGAAGGGCACTATGATAGGGCACGTGATGCTGTATGTCATGACTACGGTGAAGACGCACATCATCCAGGCATAGGCGGCACCAAACTGGAACTCATACGCCTGATGCTGTAGAAAAAACAGGGTGACAGTGGGTGGAGTCAGAGATAAGTTATACAACACACACACACACACACACACACACACACACATAGTAAGACAGTACACAAATGCACACAGACACAAACTGTGCATGAACACACACACACACACTTCCCATTCAGTAAATTCTTGACACCGTGCACGAAAAAGAAGGCTGTCGCACTGCAGAGACGAGTACACAGACATGCTGATTCACACACACACAAACACACACACACACACACACACACACACACACACACACACACACACAAACAGACGCACATGTCTGGGCAGACGGAAATACATTCATTCACGGCTGACACACTTCATTAATTCAATCAGATGCTGGTCCGTTTGAATGCCTGTATGAGGGTGGCTTCAGAGTGGTATGAGGGTGTGTGTGTGTGTGTCTCACCCGTTTGACATTGCGCCTCTCTGCTGCCGAGCGGGCCAGACAGAGGCGGATCATGTACATCAGCAGACCCGGAATGCGCAAAAGGTCCATGGCGTTCCCGATGAACGCCGAGGCGATGACGTAGTTCACGAAGAATGCTCCGTTGTCTGGCAGGAACACACACCTGCAGAGAAAGCCCCCATGTCGGGTTAGAACCAGAGAGAGCCAGAACCCAAGCTCCCCTGTCGATTTAGAACCAGAACCAGAGAGATTCTAGGGCGGCTTTCAATGTCTGGCCTCAGAAAAAAGTCTTTCAACACTGTCATTGTCCTGACAAAGCGCAACGCGCAACATTGTCCTGAACAGCTGCATTCATAAAAAATAAAAATAAATGACATGACAAATATCTTTTAGTCGTTTTTATTTTGTTTCTCACACTATGATACACTAGGCGTTTTTCCACCGACAGAGAACCCATTCTTGAACCAGTTCCGTTCAGAATTCTTTGAGCCTTGGTGCTATCTAGTGAACCAGCCCGCATTTCCACCAGTGTTTAACCCAACCAAAGTGTGCGTCATCAATAATGGGTGTTGCATGCAAAACAAAAATGAGATGCATGATATATGAACAGTTGCCCCTGTAAAAACGGCAGAGATTATTTGTTGAAAATGCTAGTAAACGTCTGCAGTGTAATGCTAGTTGACTAGTTTTGTTTACTCATGGCAACAGCTGATTTTGGACGGAAAACTCTTTTAGCCTCTGAACGGCAAAATTAAGCTACAGAACTACAGCTACAGCAGTATAATAAAATGTAAGGATTTCAAAAATAAGCATTTTAAGCATTTTTACTTTTAAGCTACAGAGCTCCAGCAATAGTATAACATCTTCACTTACTCAAACCTCACTGCTGCGTCAGCCAAGAACTTCCTGTCAAAGAGCCAACGGAAGAAGACGTCCAAACTGAAGAGAGAAATAAAATGCATACATTTAATTAAACAACAGGATGTGGAGAGAGAGAGAGAGAGAGAGAGAGAGAGAGAGAGAGAGAGAGAGAGAGAGAGAGAGAGAGAGAGAGAGAGACGGAGGGGGAGAGAAAGGGAGAGGTACCTGCTGAGTCCGAGGGAGGGCAGCAGTAGGACCATGAAGATGAGGAAGGTGTAGCACTTGTGCATGGTGGTCCTGTTCTCCCCTGACCTGTTGCACACAACACACACCAGTTTAGGTACACAAGCGCATACACAAGTGCACACGCACACACAGTAATTCACACACAGACATACACACCTTGCCCATTGTAACCTTTACAAATTATATTTTCCTTCATACATAATTAAATACATTTTAATTCATGTTAACTGACTGAATTGACTAAACTAATAGCCCATATTTTCCACATACTTTCAGGTTTACACACCAGCACCTCAGCAGCATCTAATTTATCAGTGCCAAATATAATGCGCCTGAATTAAAAACAAACACAAACACAACACAAACAACATGGATGCCTGTGTGTGTGTGTGTGTCTTAGTAGGTGTGTGTGTGTGTGTGTGTCTTTGTAGGTGTGTGTGTGTGTGTGTGTGTGTGTGTGTGTGTCTGCGTACCGTGTCCAGTGAGCCTCGAAGAAGGCGGAATAGTACACTATGGTGGGCAGCAGGGCAGAGAAGGCCCACAGGAGCAGGGTGGGAAAGAACTGAGTAACGATAGGGTTCTGTGAAGGAGAGTGAGAAAGAGGGATAGAGAGAGAGAGAAAGAGAGAGAGATAAAGAAAATGAGTGTGTGAGGCAAGCAACAGAGAGTACAGAAGCATTCATCAACAAGATAAAATGCCAGTTTAATTCACTGCTCCAGTAAGCGGTCATTAAAATACTCACAGTAACTAACATCAGCATCAAGCTCATTTCAGATACAGTGTTTTAGAAGTGCAGTGAACACCTCAAGCATAACATATGTAGGCTATTACTAGTGCATTCATTGTAGAATCGCCCTATCTATCATTGTAGAACTCAGCAGTCATGAGGGTGACGCTCTTACGTTGAGGTACTCGACAGGTTTGGTGACGTTGAACTTGTCCATGGTGGAGATGATGATGGCAGGGGTGGTGAGGAAGAAGAGGAGGAGGAAGAGGATGATGTTGATGATGAAGCAGCGGATCCACCAGATCACGCCCCCCAAAGAGAGGTGCTCCCTGAGGAAGAGAGAGGAAGAGGAGGAGGTTACGAGAATGTTATCCAAGTATCGACACACGCACGCGCACTCGCGCACACACACACACACACACACACACACACACACACAGAGGAACGGGGAGAGCGGGAATGTTAACCAAGTATCGACACGACAACACGACGACATTCAAACAATCACACGCACACACAAACACACACACACACACACGAGAAGAGCGAGGAAGGAGGAGAGCGAGAACCAATTATCGACACTTCTGCTCCTGTAAAACAGTGACATCACTGCAGAGGTGCCTCCCTGAGGAAGAGGAGAGAGGAAGAGGAGGAGAACGAGAATGTTAACCAAGTATCGTAAGACCTCCATTTATCACCCATTTTGTCCGAAAATTCTAAAACAACGATAGTTTTTAATACTTCAAAATAACATTTGATAAATTAACCTTAAATTTTTCAGTAGCCATAGGTGTGTAGATTTGAACAAAATCTGGTTTGGTTCTTACTGGTGCTTTTACTGCCTGAAATATCCGATTTTGTTTACCGCGCTCGGAGGTTAGTGCAGGCCTGGTGGGTCGTCCACTTCCACCCTTTCAACGGCACATGAACGGTTAGACTGAGAATTCTCGTCGCTACCTCAAAATTCCACTGGAGCTCCAAGCGGATTTGTACACGCAGCCTTACAAGACTGTTTATAGCTCTTCGAGTCACGGTAAAATGTCATTTTTGGTACATAGCAAATTTAGATACACTTATGGTGTGGGTGCTTAGGTATTTAGGAATCCGCCGTCTTGGTTTGTATAGAAATGAATAGTAAGTGAGACATACACGTAAGAGGATGGAACCACGGGACTGGTGGTAATAGGGGGCGATCCGATCTCGACACGACGACACTCAAACACCACCACACACACACACACAGATGAAAGGGGAGAGCAGGAATGCTAACCAAGAATCGACACGACGACAATCACACGCACACACACGCTCACGCACTCGCACACACACCCTCTCTCACACACACACACACACACCTCACACACACACACACACACACACACACACACACACACACACACACACACACACACACACTTCTGCTTCTGTAAAACAGTGAGATCACTGCAGCACTGTGCTCAAATCTCCTGGAGCTCCAACAGCCCTGATGATGTCATGGCCAGATCACATGAGATGATGATCATAATGGCATCACGTGCTGCTCAGCTAGCCAGTCACTGACTGTCCCCCTTGCGGTCAGATCTGTGTCAGAATCATGCGGTCAACATTTGGTAAACACCGGACACACAAGGTCAGGCCTCTTCTCTCAGTGTGACCAGAGACTTTCTAATGAGGAGACACAGCACTCATAGAATCCTCCATAAAAAAGCATGGGGCTTAGTTTGTAACACCGTCTCTCCTGCGACAGGCGATCTGTGGTTTTACCAAAGTGCAGCCTGTTTTTTACATGCCATGCCAGGTTCTCACGCACACTTTGCACTGAAATGACGCCTCAAGTGGGACGCCGCACATTCATAATATCAGGAGCGAGAAAGCTGTACGGAGTTCACAGAAAGCTGAACACGGGTCAAGGACACTGGGGCCATATAATAAGCTCAAGGCAACCATCTCTCCATACTCCCTATACTGCAAACTCTCAATTTCTCTCTCCTTCTCTCCATCCATCTCTCCATCTTGCCAATCCTTTTCTTGCTCTTAATCTGTTTCAGTCTGTCTAAATCTCTCCATACACAACACACACACACACACACACACACACACACACACACACACACACACACACACACACACACTCTCTCTGTCTTTGTCCTTGTCACCCTAGCAACATGTTTTGATTTCCTCCTGAAAACAAAAACACACACACACACCCCTTTCTACATTCAACTTTCATACACACACACCCTCTCTTTCTCTCTCTCTCACTCACACACACACACACACACACACACACACACACACAGCCCTTGAGGCTGTGGATGTATGGCACAGCCTCTCAGGCAGAGATAATTATTTTGTCCCTCATAAGGATGATAAAGTCCTCACTTCGATTATTTGTCCTCGACATAAAAAAAACACACCGTCGCTGGTCCCCTAATGAGCAATAACACCCCGCCCCAACGATCCAGTCACTGCCAGCAATACTAACCGTGTCCTCTTAAAGGTCTTGGCCATGGGCCTGGCCATAAAATATAACTCTATGTCTTTATGTAGTGCCCCGAACAGAAACTTCTAGAAGATCTGTTGGCACTAAACTACAGAGCGAGGGTCAGGGACAGCAAGAGAGCTGTCTGAGGAGAAATATCAGTCATATTTTCAACTTTTATCCTTTGATCTGAAGAAAGAAATCTGTGGGACATTGTGTCATTAAACCCTGGTTTTTATGATTGTGCAGTTTGTGATTCTATGGTATAGCAGTTGAAACAGCAATGCGCAAGACCTCCATTTTGGACCTGACTGGAGTTAAAACAAACCATGCTGCCCAAATGGAGAGCATATCAGACACAATATGAATTGGGTCAGGTTGCAAATGTCAGTAAACAACCCTGTTACAAAAGACACATTCTCATTCTCATAGCTAGAATGACCTTTTTGTTTTATTCTCTTATAATTCTAACCCTTCAAACAAATAGATTATATCGATTGTGTAAGAGTATGCTTGCAAGTAAAGTTGTGCCCCTAGTTCACCCTGATATTCTATTTAGAGAAAGGATCTTTGAATTAGGATCAGTTTCATCTTAGGTGTCACCCAAAAAAAAAAAAAAAAAAAAGCTTTGTTTCAGATTCCTCCATATAGTTTAAGGCTGAGAAGCAAAACAATTGTGCATTTTATGACTAAAGCATGAGTCTCACAGCATATAATACACCTGGATAATGGAACTGACGTGCGGGTGACTGGTGTAAGACTCACCAGCGCACGTTCTGTGGGTCCGGGGCGTAGGTGACATTCCAGTTGTGGACGTGGAGGCTCTCGCTGAACTGGGAGGTGCAGGGCTCCGGCTGACACTGGCACCCCTGGCACTGGCACGCGTTGAAGTCCTTAAGGATTCTGGAGGAGAAGGAGGAGGGTGATCATTATATGCACTACGTTCAGAGTTTAGCCATGCCGTTTACAATAACATAGCTGATGGACAGTCAACACTGTCTTGGGGAAATAGAGAGAATAATGTATGCACGCACGTACGCACACACACACACACACACACACACACGCATCGTGCAGGAACACATGCACATGTGCACACACACACACACACACACTCACATGGCAGTCATGGCCTCGTTCTGGAAGGTGACGAAGGCCATGCCGAGTGGTTTGGTGTTGACCTTCTCCTTCTCCTTCCTGTACTCCTCCTTCAGCTTGGCCTCCCGCTTGGTGTAGAAGCTCACCGCCTCCTCCTGAGAGAGAGAGAGAGAGAGAGAGAGAGAGAAAGAAAGATAGAGAGAGAGAGAGATAAGGAGGAAGGGGCAGGGCAGTTTAATTGCACGCACACACAGAAAAATGTATTGAATAAACATTCCAGCCATTGTTTGTTTAATCACGCGCTCACACCTACACACACACACACACACACACACACACACACACACACAAACACACACACACACACACAGAGAGAACTCCACAGACATATCACACACAGAGGCCTTTATTAATCCATCTCCATTCAGCTGGTGCTCTGACAGGCCCCTGTAAAGGGGGCTGGAAGGAGAGTGAACTGATTTGCCGATTAATTGACCAGCGGAGAGGGGGATGAGAGGAGGAGATAAAAATGAGAGGGGGAGGGAGAGAAGAGGAGAAGAGAGGGGGGGTGGCGGCTGGCAATGGAGAACAGAGATAGAGACCAAGCAAGCGGGCAGGACGAGGCTTGGCCAACGGCCAGCAGCTCACATGAGACGCAGGCCTATCCTTTAACCCAATCCCATCCCAATTACCTCAACAAGATCCTACTGACTCTCTGGTAATTAACTATAATGCCCCCACTAATAACACCATCAGATTAATACGATTCTGTAATATTGTGATGGTCTTCATAACGGGAGAATGCATATTGATTACACTGCTATCAAGCTATGGGAGAATGATTGAATGTGTTGCTATATCTATCAAACCTGTATTGGTATTGCAGTAATGTAACTATTAATCTGCTGTGGTATAATTCTTAACAACATGATTATATCAATAGTGTAATCGCTCATCAGAGAGCAGATATTGTCTACTCATGAGTTATTAAATAGAGTATGGACACAGCCAAGCTATCCTCTATTGGCTCCATGTCTCAGTGGTAGAGAACTGGTGGATAGCTGACAGGCATTGTGGGTAATGGTGGAATAGGTGCCATTATCCTTTTCAGTATTACTTACTGTATAGTAGGCTAGTGATTTATGTAAGGGTGTCTTGGTGAAGTGCATTGTGGGATAGTGGTGGTGGGAATACCTCTTCACAGCCAGTAATTGCGCAGCAGCAGAGGTGGCCGCAGGGCTTTGGGTTGATCATGGTGGGCACGTGCTCCTTCGACATCAGGTCCGTGAAGAACTTCTTGCTTCGCTCCGTCTTCTTCCTGTGACACACACAAACAAGATTGTGAATATAAAGCCAATATATATTGGCATGAATACAACCAAGCAATTTGCTGGACTGGAGAAGCACTTATTTACACACACATGCACACACACACAAAAAAAAAATCTGTCCTTGTCAGTAAAACTACACAGTTAGATCCATGGACTGACACGCACACACACACACACACCCACGTTTACACACACACACAAGCCAATCCACCTCAGCGGAATAAGGCTTAAGATCAATGGGTTTAGCCTTTTGGAGAAGCTGATCCTCCCGCCCTGAGGCCCTGGGGATCGATTGCTCTCCCCTGTCAGAGCTAATGTGCGTGGGTGGACATTGAGACGCCTGGGCCAAGATGGGTAACCGCCGACTCATCACAGGGGGGGCCTTTTTGGCTCCACGGCCTCAAGGAACGCTCAGTCAAGGCTGAGAAGAACCGATCAGGTGAAACTACGCATGAAGGCAAAGCTGGTTGTCACACAGTAAGCAATAAAAAGTGGTAAGTTATGGATCGGTTTCCACTGAGAGCAAAGCCGTCTCAGCTGAATGTTGGATCGAGATGAAGAAGATTAAGCAGAAGGGGAGGCACAAATGCAGTCTGCTTTAACTCACACAAAACGTGTGCCCACGTGTGTGCATGTGTGTGTGTGTGTGTGTATGTGTGCGTGTACATGGTATATGTGTTCAATTAAGCGTGTGTGTGTGTGTGTGTGATATGTGTGCGTATACATGGTATACGGTATGTTTTCAATTAAGCGTGTGTGTGTGTGTGTGTGTGTGTGTCAGTGGTATCACATGATCTACCAGAGGGTTTAGAGAGGACAGGGAAATCACTGGGTTGGCATGGGATGCCATCCTGCTATTTAAAGGTGAACTGGGTTTTCTCCCTGCCAAATTGACTTCACTTACTTACCCTTTGTGCATTGTTGCAGGACTGTGTGTGGGTGTGTGAGTATCTGTGTGAGAGTAGGTGTGTGTGTGTGTGTGTGTGTGTGTGTGTGTGTGGTAACTAGGTTACTTCAGAACCTGTTTATATGGAGTGATTCACACTACAAAAATGCTGATAAAACTGAACTATGACATGTTGAATCTTGAATTTCCCCTGGGGAGTAAGTAAGTTAGTAAGTAAGTTAAGTTAAGTAAGTAAGTAAGTAAGTAAGTAAGTAAGTAAGTAAGTAAGTAAGTATGTATGTATGTATGTATGTATCTATCTATCTATGTAGGCTAAATTAACTGGTCTACCCAGCTTGTTTCAGCAGCTTGTTTCAGATTCGCATATTCACAGGCTTAAAAAGAGCCTTGAATGAACATCTACCACATAAAGAAATATAAGCTGACAAAACTGATCAATTATGGCCGATAACAAGAGTGAGGTAACGCACTTCTCTTTGCGTGATGATAAATAAAGGTTTAGTGACATCTTGATTTATTTTTTGGCCTATGCTAAATCCAGAGGTGTTCCATCTCCCTCTCTTCATCAGCGCTGTCTGACACCATCTCTGAAGATTAGCCACTAATGTAACGATGGCACGGCGCCAACAAGCACTCTGGTGTGTGTGTGCGTGTGTGTGTGTGCATGTGTGTGTGTGTGTGTGTGTATATGTGTGTGTGTGTTAGCAGATCACACCCATACACAGATCTGATACGTATGGATCATGCAGCAGCCGGCTGTGATGCAAATATGTCCTTGAAATTAGCCTGGGACCTTTCTCTGTGTAACTGAGATGTGGAATAAGCGTGCCGACACTAAGCGTATACAATTTAACAAAATGGTGTTTTAAATTGGTGTTACCTGTATGGACACTAGGAATGTATCAAGTATTGTGATGTACTATGTTCTGTGTGTGTGTGGTGATGCTCTCACCTCTCAGCATTGAGGGCCATAAGCCCGTTCACGTTGTAGCAGATGGGGCTTCAAGCACAACACAGTTCTCATAGCCCTGTCTGCAGATCAGAGAGCAGAGAGAGACAAAGACATCAGTTAATGTGCAACTAAAAAACATATAGACAGTTAAAAGCCACTGACAAGTATGTGGGTATGTGTTTCTGTGTGTGTGTGGGTGATACAGTGTGTGTGTGTGTGTGTGTGTGTGTGTGTGTGTGAGATCATGTGTATGTGTGTGTGTGTGTGTGTGTGTGTGTCAGTGGTATCACATGATCTACCAGAGGGTTTAGAGAGGACAGGGAAATCACTGGGTTGGCATGGGATGCCATCCTGCTATTTAAAGGTGAACTGGGTTTTCTCCCTGCCAAATTGACTTCACTTACTTACCCTTTGTGCATTGTTGCAGGACTGTGTGTGGGTGTGTGAGTATCTGTGTGAGAGTAGGTGTGTGTGTGTGTGTGTGTGTATGTGTGTGTGGTAACTAGGTTACTTCAGAACCTGTTTATATGGAGTGATTCACACTACAAAAATGCTGATAAAACTGAACTATGACATGTTGAATCTTGAATTTCCCCTGGGGGAGTAAGTAAGTTAGTAAGTAAGTTAAGTTAAAGTAAGTAGTTAGTAAGTAAGTAAGTAAGTAAGTAAGTAAGTAGAGTAGTAAGTAAGTATGTATGTATGTATCTATCTATCTATGTAGGCTAAATTAACTGGTCTACCCAGCTTGTTTCAGCAGCTTGTTTCAGATTTGCATATTCACAGGCTTAAAAAGAGCCTTGAATGAACATCTACCACATAAAGAAATATAAGCTGACAAAACTGATCAATTATGGCCGATAACAAGAGTGAGGTAACTTCTTCTCTTTGCGTGATGATAAATAAAAGGTTTAGTGACATCTTGATTTATTTTTTTGGCCTATACTAAATCCAGAGGTGTTCCATCTCCCTCTCTTCATCAAAGCCAAGGTCTGACACCATCTCTGAAGATTAGCCACTAATGTAACGATGGCACGGCGCCAACAAGCACTCTGGTGTGTGTGTGTGCGTGTGTGTGTGTGCATGTGTGTGTGTGTGTGTGTGTATATGTGTGTGTGTGTTAGCAGATCACACCCATACACAGATCTGATACGTATGGATCATGCAGCAGCCGGCTGTGATGCAAATATGTCCTTGAAATTAGCCTGGGACCTTTCTCTGTGTAACTGAGATGTGGAATAGCGTGCCGACACTAGCGTATACAATTTAACAAAATGGTGTTTAAATTGGTGTTACTTACTGTATGGAGTGCATGTTAATCAACACTAGGAATGTATCAAGTATTGTGATGTACTATGTTCTGTGTGTGTGTGGTGATGCTCTCACCTCTCAGCATTGAGGGCCATAAGCCTGGCCACGTTGTAGCAGATGCGGGCTTCAAGCACAACACAGTTCTCATAGGCCTGTCTGCAGATCAGAGAGCAGAGAGAGACAAAGACATCAGTTAATGTGCAACTAAAAAACATATAGACAGTCGCCACTGACAAGTATGTGGGTATGTGTTTCTGTGTGTGTGGGTGATACAGTGTGTGTGTGTGTGTGTGTGTGTGTGTGTGTGTGTGTGTGTGTGTGTGTAGGTGATATGTGCTTAATTTAATTTGCTAACTTCTCATCTCATTTCTCTAGATCATATATCCAGATACAACTCATCTGTGCAACTCATTCCTAATGCAGTGCATTTACCCACACTGGCTGTGTGCAGTCGGTTAAAACCTGATGTTGCATACCTCAATAGGGTTGCTGACATTTCATCCCGAATAAATGGCTGCATCAGTTCACTGAAGAGCTTACCAACAGCGCTAATGTGATATTAATAAGCTTATTATGAATCTTATTAGTGAGCCCTATTAAGCAGGTCTATCCTCGTGGGAAAAAAACAAAAACAACTGAACTCAGGAGGCAGACTGTTACCGAGTACAGCTCCGAGGTGCGTTCTGAAGAGAATTCCATGTTTCTGTTTAGCAGCAAGTCCGTTAAATTAAACTTTGTGAGAGACTATAGTGAGCTAACTAAGCTAGTTGAATCAATGCCATGACTGACTACATTAGCCTGACGAGCCAGACCCACATTAAAATGTAGTTTGCTGCCGCTAGGGGCATCTAGATTTCTAGGCTATGACTACATTGGAAGGGGTATTGGAATGCTGACTTCTACCTAATGTATATTAATGCCTACTGTTATTCAGTGTCTCTTGGGCAAAGACAGGTAATCAAAGTCTCATGACCTCCCCACAGCTGCATGTCAGGGATCAGTACTTCTTTCCTCAAGTGAGATCTTTCAGTCCCACTGACTGACCCGCGTTTACTAAACAGGGGATGCATTATAGCCCATATTTCGTGCTGACCAAAAACCTTCAACCTTTAATCATAAAATGCCCGGATGGTTTGCTGCTTATCTGCCCCGATTAAAATGGAGTGGTATAGTCTTATATCTGTCAGTGGTTCTACTAACTGACAGGATGACCATTCGGGACGAGTCTGGAGCTGGTCAGCCTCAGATGTGGCTGACATATGGTTCAGATGCGGCTGACCTGAGCAAGTCGGACTACTGGCTACTGACTAAGGACACTGCTGTCCTAGAATAACATCAGGCTCACGTCCACTGCAGGAACTCTGCGTCTTTTTTAGATGGTCTGACACATTTGTGTGTCACCAACACCCCTATAGACCATCTTTTGGTGTTGTTTTTTTTTTCTTTTGGGGCAAAGCAAGACCCTGCTTCTGGGTTAGGTAGCTTGGGTGGTGCTAGCAAGGAATGGCATCACATATTATGTCTACTTATGTAATGTAATAAACTAATATGTTTATTGTGAGGGAGGGCTTCTTGGTCCGGAGCACACGGTCAGGTGTTTTGCATTATGGACATTACCAGTCATATGAGCAGGGTGCAATATATAAATATACATACAATTGTGCGCACACGCACGCACGGCACACACACACACACACACACACACACACACACACACACACACAGTCAGGCAGCTCAGGACGCAGTACTTTCCCAACACATGACTCACAGTAAGGGTGTAATCTGGACTTCCTCCTCTAGCAGTTATGGCAGGTGAGATCTGCTTACCTAATTCATGGCAGCCTGCTGCAAAGGACTGGGAGGTAAGGTAGGTGTGTATGCATGTGTGTGTGTATGTGTGTGTGTGTGTGTGTGTGTGTGTGTGTGTGCATAGGGGTACATATGTGTGTGTGTGTGTGTGTGTGTGTGTGTGTGTGTGTGTGTGTGTGTGTGTGTGTGTGTGTGTGCATAGGGTGTGTGTGTGTGTGTGTGTGTGTGTGTGTGTGTGTGTGTGTGTGTGTGTGTGTGTGTGTGTGTGTCAGTGGTATCACATGATCTACCAGAGGGTTTAGAGAGGACAGGGAAATCACTGGGTTGGCATGGGACGCCATCCTGCTATTTAAAGGTGAACTGGGTTTTCTCCCTGCCAAATTGACTTGACCTACTTACCCTTTGTGCATTGTTGCAGGACTGTGTGTGTGTGTGTGTGTGTGTGTGTGTGTGCATGTGCTTCAACCTCTGATAATGGTAGAAATCCAATTACCGTACATGTGTGAAAATATCATCGAATACACAGATGTGTAAACCATATCACCTGCCACCTGTCTGAATGTGTGCTGTATATACATACAGTACACTGCATATCTCACTGTTTTCAACAGTCTGCTCTTTCGCATGACTTTGTCAACGGTTTCTTGTGGGCAGTATGTGTGTGAAGAAATTCAGAACAACATACTCAAAGTGTTGCTTTATGTGGATCTCTTCGGCATACTTGGAAATGCCATTGATGAATAAAGTGCGTTTGACCTGGAGGAAAAGGAAACAAGAGTATTGCACTGGTTTAGTGTATATATTTATATATATATATATTTGGATGATTTGATATATTTGGGGAGGGGGATATTATAAATAGGCTATAGTAACACTATATTAGTTCAGACTTTACAAAAGGCTATACAAGTCTGTCAAACTTTTTAACCAAAGGGACCCTTTCAGGAAATGTTGACATGTTTCAATAAGCAAAATGTAAGTTGGGTTTAAAAGCATTCGTTTCATCAACTAGCTTCACTGAGCATCACTAACTAGAGGGACACCGGGAGAGAAAGAGGAGGCTACCAGGTCATCCTCCTTGTAGTGCATCTTAGACGTGTGCCGGCGCATGCTGTACACCGTCAGGAGCAGGTACATGAAGGCAAAGGACGTGTGCAGCCACAGCAGGTTGTTCCTACGGCAAGAGAAGAGGGACAACTCTAGCCATCACTGACAGGCAGGCACATTCATTCATCGTCAACCAAGGGGCTTATAAAACGTCAATGAAAGTGCTCACAATAACAAAAACGCAAGCTTTATTTCCATCAGAATTTACTATGGCCATAAACAAAGTCATAATGAAATCAACCTTACCCCGAATTTAGGTTGGCTATTGTCGTTCGGCCAAAGCTGTAAGCATTGTTGTCTGCCGTCCAGACAGGAAAAAATATAGAAAAAAGGAAGAGGAGAGAAAGAGAGAGAGAGAAAGAGAGAGAGAGAGAGAGAGAGAGAGAGATTTACGGTTAGATTGTCTTATCAATATGATAACGATGAACACATGGCTGCTGGATGCTGGATAACACTAACTGTAATACTGTCCAGCATAAAGAGGGGCTAGACAGGGGATCGTTGTGCATCCCTCTGAAGTTTTAATGCAATTTCCTTTCAGAGAGAAAGAGGTAGCGTGAACATGAAGAAAGCAGGATGAAAAGGAAAGAAACACACAAGGAGAAAAATGGCTACATGACAACTGCTGATTGCAGAGAGTGTGTCTGCACTAACAGCAGTGTGTGTGTATATGTGTTTCTGCACTAACATCATCGTGTGTGCGTGTGTGTGTGTGTGTGTGTATCTGCACTAACATCATTGTGTGTGTGTGTGTGTGTGTGTCTGCCCTAACAGCAGGGTCTGTGTGTGTCTGCATTGCTTTCTCGAGGCCGGCGTCTGTAGTGGTCAGGGCTTACAGAGTGATATCCAGAGGTTGGCGCAGGGCCAAGAACAGAATGAAAAGGGTGAAAGGATGACATGTTCTCTTGGTGAGGCTACGCATCCTTTCCCCTCGCGTCACTCTTTCATCCCGCTCCCTCCATAGCTGCCTCCACTCTTTCTTATCTCTAGTTCTGCCCTTTTTTCCCTTCTTTCTGAGCTCTCGGCTTTGCCCTCCATGTTCCTTCGCTTGCGCCATCTTGTCTTGGCTTTTTAAATCCCCTCTCCATCTTGTTTCCCTACACACCTTTATCCTTTTTATGTCTCTGCATACAACTAGCTGTCTATCTACTGCCCCCTGACCTCAATGTACTTCCCTTCCCTTCTTTACCCTTCTCTATCGATCATCCTCCTCTCTCTCTCTCTCTCTCTCTCTCTCTCTCTCTCTCTCTCTCTCTCTCTCGCTCACTCTCTTTATTCCTCTCTCTCTCTCTCAGCTCCAGACGGCCAGCCAATTACCCCGCTCCAGGATAGAGTTCAATCCCATTACCCCAGCAGCAGTGCAGATAAGCCTTTAGTCATAATAATCTACAGCCTGGAGATTCCAGGCAGCAGGCAACAGGAATGCTGCCAGACCCTTAATGCTAACCACTTCAGGGATACTAAAATGGCAAAAAAATGGGGGTTGGGGACTATTAGCTGGTTAGTGGATATGTTAAGAGGGAAAGTGCAGAGGAACATATCAAGTTAAGTTTATTTTCCTGTAGGGAAATTCGTTCTCTGCATTTTTCCCCTTCCGGGGATAGTGTGCACACATTGATACACACGCACACTTGAAGCAGTGAGTTCGGAGCCCTCACTCACTAGCACACATATAAAGCATTTCCACCGACCGGCGCGGCTCAGTTCGGTACTGCACGGCGCACAATTGTCAACGTCTCCATTGTCATATTTGCAAAACGTGCCAAAACAACGAGTTGTACCAAGCCCCTTTTTGGCACCCCTCTTTTGGGGTACCAAGTCTTGGCATGGTATGGGTATGCAGCCCTTGATTGGGTGGCAGTAAATTGTCATATGACATTTAGGGGGAAGCTGAGTTTCACAGAAGCAGTTTGTCAGTTTATGAAATTTGAATGGGAGTAGGCCCCTCTGTGACTTGTACAATCACTATATACATGCTATGTCCCAACAAAATACGGATTCATGTGTAAGATGCTTCAAAGAAGTACAGCATATTTTTTTACCACCACGCAAGGGATTTAGTTTGTATGTTCGTCTAGCTTAGCATAAGTATAACGGATGCCACCTAGCATAGCTGAGCTTATAGAATGTTAGTAAACCTCACTCCCGACGCCTTAAGAGTAGTGCTGGCATGAAAGCTAGCAGTCTGGGCTTTTAGCTCGATTGTCAGCACGCTCGACTCACGATCCGAGGTGCTGCTGTTTTGCGGGTTCGAGTCCGGGCATGTGCTGGGCTGAATCACACAGGTTCAACACAATGCAGGTTACATAAGCATGTTAGCAGGATTCTCATTCTCTGCCTATAGGCTTAGCTAGCGTGCTAGCTAACTGCAACAGAAACCTATCATTTCCAGTCTGTTTTTACTAGCAGCTAACGTTAGCTAGTCAAAACGGCAAAAGTGAATATATATTTGTAATACCTATGAAAGCTGTTGTATGGTTATATTAACTAAATAAGACATGAACGTATGTATTCATTGACATTAACAAGTTTACATGTTACTAAATTTTTTAATGAACTTGTTTTGATCCTCAGTTGGCCAGAAGATCAAATCACTAGCAGCAAGCTAACAACGGAAACCACTGTACTGTATGCAGCATGCCTCAACATACACCCCGCCTACCAATTTAAAGATACTGTTACCAGTGGAGACGCAAACCAGGCCAATTCCAAAAACTACCGTGCTTTGCCAAACGGAGCCAAACCGAGCCACGCAGTTGGTGGAGATGAGCCAATACACACCCGGAGCAGTGGGCAGAGCTTAATCCGGCGCCCGGGGAGCAGTTCAAGTTGTGGAAAAATGCAGTCTTAGTTAAGACAATCATCAGTATAATTATATGCCATACACAATTCTGATTCTGCACTGTCACCAATCACATCTGTTAAGCCACTTTTTATGTTGATTCCAGATATCTCCAGTTTAGGGGTGGCAGGAAACGATCTTATAACTAAACTATAATAACCAAATACACCTGGACAGCTCAATGAGTGACCCGAACTTAAAGACCTGTGTTGAATAGACCTCTGAAGTTCGCCTACAAAGAGGAACCAAAGCTGCCATCTTTGCCCATGTAAGGAGATCTGAGTGTCGAAGCTAACTACCTATGGAAAGTTGCATTGCAGGTTAGCTCTGGGGTGTGTCGTCTTAACGTACCGAAGATCACAGTATCCACTAGAGAGCAAAGGACAAAAGTGTGTAGATAAAAATGTCTGCATTTCTGATTTCTTCGTCCCAGCAAGAGTTTAACACGTGCGATAATTAAAAAAAATCCCCCATGTTATTTTCCCATAGGACAAACCTCAAGATATTGGATCTCCTTATATGGGCAAAGACTTTAGAGGTCTATTGCTGGTCCCACCCTGTGAACGGCCAGGATGCGGTGCTGATTCTCTCTCCTCGCCCCGAGCTGGAGAGGAGAGAGCCCAAGGGATGCAGCCAGACCTTTGGCTTACGCTAGCGCTAATTCCTCCAAGGTGGCAACGCAGTGTTTGAACACGCCCCAGGCTAGTGCAAGAGCCTGAGGCAGTGGAGGCACAGGTATAATTGGATAACCTAGTTCTCCTCTGACTGGTAAACTTTGACAAGAGATTTGTTGACCTCCAATTAGGCCAGGTATCAGGCACAACTCCATGCATTCATTATAGACCCTTTCATCAATAAAAACAAAAACAATGCTTGAACGTTCTATTTGGGCCCTAATCTACTTCCTCTGCATTAAGATAACATATGGAATGTTAAAACGGAAGTCTTGTGTGGCCAACTATGATGCTGATAATGGAACTCTCTTGAAAGGGTCCATAGCAGCTACCATGGAGCAGTATTAAAATTGGACTTCTCCTAGTCTAATTCACAGAATAGAATAGTAGATTGCCTGTTGTATATTATTGTATGAGACTTTTAATAGTCTTATCCTTCAATCCTTCA
>NC_063195.1:23013255-23033255 GCF_017589495.1 Alosa alosa | reverse complement strand
TGCATTTCTGTGATTGGAACTGGGAGAGATAAGTTATTTTTTCATTCCATCTGACCTGCCCTATGTCACAATGACAACGGAGCCACTCTATAACCACTGAATGGCGTCACACAGCAGGACAAAGTGGAAACTGCCAAATCAGACACAATAGTCCAGTAATCAATAAAGCTCAGCTTAATTAATTAAGCCGCTTCCCAGTTACAGAAGTGGGCCCCATTAAAAGAACAAGGATATGTAAAAGGCTTAGGTCTGTCGCCCAGCTGTCCAGCTGATCTCTACCACACTGTCTAAGAAGTGAGACTGACGGTATCTTCAGACCCTTGCACAGCTACAGTATGGTGTGACATGAAGGGTCCCGAGTTCGCCGACGATATAGGTAGCGGTAAGCTATCCATCGATCTATCCATCTTTTTATTAATTAACTTCGGTCCACTTTGCACATCTGATTTCGCTCTGGCCACAGTGCACATTGCACTATCGTCAAAATACGCCTGTCACACTCGCACTCCATATGTCTTAACAAACACCTGTAACGTTTGTTAGACATATCATGTTGTATCATAAAAACAACGACTAAACATTCCTTTATTGTGAGAAACATTCTTTAAACTGAATCCTTGGCCAAGACTTGGCCATTCCGTAGGGGCATAGTCACACTAACACATGTAGACTACATTACCCATAAATCCTTCAGTTCAGGAAAGGGAGCTCAGGATCTACAAATAACCTAATGTGAGAACGGTGAGGAATCCCATGAATGCCAGTAGGGAGGGTTTTTTCCATACACAACTGGCAGCAGAAACGCTAAGCTAGCACAACTGCTAATACAAACCACAGGAGGCACGATGCTAAAGTCACACCCAAGAAACACATCAGCTACAGCTTCTTATTTTACCTTTCGACAGGTTCACTGTCATTGTCGCTAGATATAGTCTCCATAGTTTCCCTCCTCCTACTGTTATTACACACACACACATACACACGCACACACACACACACACACACACACACACACACACACAAAACAGGGAAAGAGACAAGAGGCATGTGAGGCAATATGTGTGCATGCACAGACACACGCACCCACACACACACACACACACACACACACACACACACACACACACACACACATCATGAGGTTATGTAAGAGAAGTCCAGCGTAAGTGAGAAGAACAGGAGCTTGAGTGAGCAGAAGGCCATGTACAGCTGACACCTAAACTGGCTGGCAACAAAGGGTCAGAGGTGAGTAGGTCAAAGGTCAAGTATGTGAAGCATGAGCAGGAACTCTCAGCACCACCCGTGTCAGAGGCACACACTTGCAAATGCATCCGCTCTCTCCCACACACACACAGTCATCCTTCTGTGTCCTTCAGCCAAAGAAACACAAACTTCCACTTGATCCTCACTAAATGAGATTCTTTCTCTCTCTCTCTCCTCACACACACACACACACACACACACACACACACACACTGGGTGCAGGAAAAGACAGAGAGCGAGGTTATATTAGTTCACCAGTTACAAAGCAGAGGGAAGAGATGCAGCAAAGGACAGTCCAGGGCAAACCAAGGAACACTCAAAGGAATGACAGATCATGAAAACAAACGAGAGGAACGAAAGAAAAAGACTGATAAAACACATACTACTCCCTCTCCTCCAGGCCACTGAACCTCTTCTTCTGTCTTGGGGGAGAAACAGATGGGGAGGGGGGAGACATAGACATAAATGTGACAAACTTGATTTAAACTCAATAAAACGATAACAAATAAGAATAAATAATGAATAAATACATGAATAGGAATAAAGAAAACAAAATCCTAAGCCCCAAAGAAACAAGCAAAACAGTCAAACAAACAAAACATACATAAAAACAAACACAACACACATTTGGCATTTCTAAATAACACAGACAAACAACGAAATTCACAGCTCAGCAGGACGACCATCTTCAGCTGTGGAGAGAGGAGGCAATAGAAGATTTCGTACATCATCTCCTGTGCAAATAATCTGCTCACAGTAGAGGGAGAAATATCACTGTGGAAAAAAGACACTTCTTGGCTTATGTTTATCAGTGACACTCATCAATAGGCAGTGACAGCTAAATTGGAAGTCCATTTACTCTCCATTATGTTGGACATCTGAATGTGTGTGTGAGCTATTTTTTTCCCGTTGCTTGTCGGTACTTGACAGTTGTTGTTGACCGTAATCAGAGGCAGCACTTAAGGCCTGTTTGTTATATGGAACTTCAGAATGTGTATGTTTATGTCTGTGTGTGTGTGTGTGTGTGTGTGTGTGAGCCGATAGTTTGTTTGTGTCCGTCTCTGCCTCTGTGTACTTGTATGAGTGTGTCTTAGTGTGCGTGTGTCTGTATGTGTGTGTGTCTGTATGTGTGTGTGTCTGTGTGTGTGTCTCTGTATGTGTGTCTGTGTGTGTGTGTGTGTGTCTGTGTTACGGTGGTGGTACACATGACTAAGCAAAGCTCAGATTTTTCCAACCAAATCCGATTGGCTGTCTCAGGATCAGTTTCCATCATGCAACTTCTGATGGCTCATAACGGGAAATATACGAGACACCTGATCCAAAAGAAGTTTTGGGGGATTGATTTCTCTACAGCTACTACAAGACAGAACAAGCTGAGGGAGTATAGCCTGTGTGTGTGCATGTGTGTGAGGAGGCCAGTCAGCAAAAAATCAGTAGTACAAAAAAAAAAAATAATAAATAGACATGACAGATCAAAAAGAGAATGTGTGTGAGTATGTTTATCATAGGATGTTCTTACTGGACAATGAAAACACACTTTGCTTTGTGAAGTAAGACAGGAAACCCTTGCTGACAACACCCTCTCACACATCTGTGTACGTGTGTTTGTGTATCTGGGAGCAATACAAAAGGAAGTACACAATTACTTCTCCAAAGGTCCTAACTTCTCGGCCATTGTCCCACCCTGCTTCGCAACACGGGAGATTTGAGATGCTCTTACCCTAACCAACCCCATCAAACCCTAAACCCCCGTCTCCAACCCAGTCATACACTGCAGAGTTCAGAGCTGAGCAGAAGGTATCAAATAATCATGAGTGTGGAAAAATCCCCGCCAGCTGAGCCGCACTGGCAGACTTTGGGCAGACATCTTCAGTCTAGGAGAGTGTAGCCTCCAGCAACAATTCAGAGACAACTGACCTATAACATAAAAAAAAAAAAAAAAACAGAACGGGTCCAGGTACAAATGACTATCAATAAATATGATCTGTTGTGGTGGTGGTGGGATTTGCATTGACAAATTGCCTTGAGGTATTGTCAGCCAGAACGGCTAGGCTAGACTGTTAATTACGAGACTATTTCTGAAAGTGTAAGTTTTGTCTGACGCCTTGTCACGCTAGATTTGATGTGGCTTTAATTACACTGATGGTTCATATCTAAATGAGTTAGCATGCTTCCTAGCCTTATATCAGCGCTAACTGTGCTGTTTTTGGTTTTTGCTAAGCCCATGACAGTGTCATCTACCATCTTTGCATAATGCATGTGGGTTTTTAATGCCAGTTTGCTGTTTGTGTCCCCCATGGGCTCACAGGGGAGACAGGTGACAGACACACGCATCACAGGCAATGCATCATCCCAGGATGTCCAATCCAGTGCAGGTGAATGGAAAAGTGCGTGTGCGTGTGTGTGTGTGTGTGTGTGTGTGTGTGTGGGTGTGTGTGTTTGTGAGGGAGTGGGTGAGTCAAAGGGAGAAGGAGAGCAAAGGAAATATGTTATGTAAGCATTGTAATACTGCTGATTGTAGAGTGGGAGCCGTGTGTGTGTGTGTGTGTGTGTGTGTGTGTGTGTGTGTGTATATGTGTGTGTGTGTGTGTGTGTGTGTGTGTGTGTGTGTGGTAACTGATGTAGGGTACTGATGGCTATCATTAGCTCAAACTGCAGGATGGAGGCCCAGTTCTGCAGACAGGAAACTGGGTTAGAAAACACCGCTCAGTGGTGTACTATTCTGCAACTGTCGAAGCGCCTCTCTCTCTCTAATTGAAGTTCAAATATAAGTCAGTGCATTTTCAGTTATATATATCATATATATATATATATCTATCGTTCTGTTTGGTCGTTCTGAAGAGCTCAGTGAATTCAACCATGGGACAGTCATAGGGTGCACAGAACAAAGTCAATAAAGATGGATGGGTGTGTTTGGAGTGAAAGACCTTGACTGGCCTGCATAGAGCCCTGACCTCAACACCATCAAGCTATGGAAGCTGTTATAGGCCTGCCTCGGTCTATAGATTTAAAGTGGGGTGTCATGTAGGTGTAATGGTCAGGTGTCCCAATACTCTCATCCGTAGTGTGTGCGTGTGTACATATTTGAAACAGCAGAATATAGCATAGCATATAGCATAGACTATAGCATTTGTTATATCAAATGTAATTTCTGCATTGCGACACTCAGCTGTACATCTCTCCATCTCCATCAGACTTAATAGTCAGCTAGCTTCATCTTCAGTCTTTTTGCTTCTCCTCTTCCCACCATCGACATCCTCCCTCATCTATTCTAGCACTCATCAGCTCTCTTTCTCTTTTCATCCCTCCATCTCATCCATCCATCCATCTCTCCTCAAAATCTTTCTTTAAGTTTGACCTAATTTCCACATCTTACAAAACCCATGACTTCCTTCCTTCCTCTTCTCTCCCATGGTATACATCAATGTTCCTTTCATCATGACAAACTCTTTACGAGTATTTTTAGCTCCCGCATTCATACATTTTGCAGATCCAAGGCGTCAAGCCCACAGAGAAGTGAGGGAGAGAGGGAGAGGGAGAGGAGAGAGAGAGAGAGAGAGAGAGAGAGAGAGAGAGAGAGGGAGAGGGAGAGGGAGAGGAAAGAAAGTGGGCTCTCTCAACAGTCAAACGACAGGAGGTGCCCCCCCACCCCCCGACAGGGATAGAAAACAGCCAATATGGAGTTTTTGTCCATAATGGGAAGCAAATCAGCAGGTGTAGCACACCACAGAAGGCCTACATAAGAGCAATGGGAGGGGAAGAGAGAGAGAGAGAGAGAGAGAGATGAGAGAGAATGAAAGAAGCAGACTTTGAGTCACAGTATAACTCTCTCTCTTTCTCTCTGTCTGTTTCTCTCTCTCCGTCTCCCCCAACACCACCTAGCTGTGAGAATATTAATGAGGGCCTCATTACAGCCTGAAACACAGCCCATGCATTTTAGCACCTGCATGAGAAATGATACCGCAGAAAATAACTCCCCGCCAGACAGCAGGAATAGAGCTCTGCTTGAGTAGAGACAGGAGGACAGAGAACTCCAGCACCACACCTTTCCATTACAGATGATGTCTAGGATTCCAAACGAATGCTCTGATGGCACATCTATATGTTATTTGTTTATATGTTGTTTATGCTATATGTTTATGTTATGCTATTGTTTATGTTATATGTTTATATGTTAGTATGCGTACATGCTTATGTTATATGTTCAATGTTTATACTGTATGTTAAACCTGTCTATATTGTATGTATGCTCTGCTCTCGTGTGAGCCAAATTGCCCCATGGGGACATTAAAGCATTACACGACTGCTCTACCTGATAGCCCGATGCAGTTAAGCTAAAATATTATCAACTTTTCATCAGAATCATGGACTATACCTTTAAGATCTGTGAAAGTGGACTGTTGCACCCACATGCCCTTACTACCTCTTTGTTAAGGCACATCCACACAGTACTGCAGTGTTTCCCACACAATATCAACATTGACCACCACACAATGATTTTCCAGGTTGTACTAAGTTGTGCTTTAATCTGGTTAGCATCATAACAATGCTGCGCTAATTTGTTAAAAACTGTTGCATTCAGGTTAATTCTGCAAACCTACCACCACAAATAATTACATTCTGTGGGAAACTGTACTGCATTGGTTTACAATGGAAGAAAGCATATGACTGCATGCAACAAGCATAATCGTGAAAAACAGCTTGAAGTAGCATGGCTCTACAGTGCGCCCATTTCACTCGCACATGCGAGTAAAAATGGTGGCGTGCGAGTGCAAAAAAATATTTAGGCGCACTGGTGCGAATGAGTTCTAACCATGTCAATGTTTGTCTACAAAATACACCACAACATCGAGAAACATTACTGGTGCAAACCATAGAATCACGTTGTGAATACAGCATAAAAACGACACCTCCCATCAACATTAGCAGATTGGCGTTGTGACTCGCTAGTAATCGCTTCTATCAGATCCAAGAGCGCGCAGAAAAAGCGGAAAGTTAGACTAGCCAGCCAAGATGCAAAGATTGAAGAAATTAGTTCTTCTATCCACCGAATTCATCGGATATAGGAGGAACAGGATGAGATTCTGAGAATGCAGTGAGAGAAGGAAAGGTAACCTAACATGCCTTTTAGCCCAGTTGACGTATTGGCTGCAATATGCAAAATATAGCTGTAGCGAACAGGCACAAAAGTAGCCTCCCCCGTAATACTCCATTTTATTTAAAGGTAGAACGCTACTGACAACTCCAGGCTTCCATTATGCTTGTTTGTTTACACGAATACAAGCTGAAGTGCAAAACAAAGTAGGCCTTGCCTTGCCCCCATCAATGCAGATATTTCAAATAAAAAATAAAAGGATAAAAAATATATATCCTTGATAGCCTATGTTGGGAAGAGAAAATGGACTGTTTTAGTAGTAGTATTAGGCAGTATGTAGTCAGATAGGTCACCATGGGCATATTTGGATTAGCTACAGATGGATTCACAAATAAATAAATTAGCCTACATTTGGCAGGATACTTGATATACAGGCTAAATGCAAATATGGCAATGTATTATATTATTTTATATTAACAAAATGTAGGAAAATAGAACAGACTGAAAATAAAGTAGGCACTGATCTTTAAAATCCTGTTTCCTGTAGCCTAAATGTTGTCAGTCATTCTTAATATTCGCAATTGGTGCACTGGCATGTTTAACTGTTAGCTGCAGTATAATGTTAGATTATGTGTAAGTTAAGTACATAACTGACTGTGCGCCCAAATTTTTGTCTGTGCTCCTACATTTTTTAACTTGGGCGCACAAGTGCTCCTGGAAAAAAATGTTAGTGTAGAGCCATGAGTAGAGCCGCCGGGAGAGACATTCAGTGACCTCCGCTAAAACTGGAAACTTTAGAGTGGAGGTTACAAAGGTTAGTGAGGTGTGGACCGGTGATGAGAGACAACAGCACATCGTCGGCGTACACAGACACATCAGTCACGCACAGAGAGGCTTGAATAGCGACGCTGACGCTGTTTTATTGCAGGACAGTGAAAGTGTCTGATGAGATTGAGATCGTCGTTCTTGGCCGCTGGCGACAGCATCTGTTCCCCTCTCTCTATTTGTCTCTCCCTGTGAGGGACGTGAGGAGAATGAACACCCCTCCTCACAAAACAAAACAAACAAACAGAAATCCCACAAATACAAAAGAAACAGCAGACAGCAGCTGGGACACCAGACCACATAAAGGGGTCTAGCATCTCCTCAGGGGACAGTAAAACTTACGCGGGGACGTTAGCCAGTCGCTATTCAAATAGAAGGAAACCAAACGCGGCTTTTTTCTTACCGTCCGCTTGTCTGTCTGTTTCCTGCTGTGACTCAACATCCTGGTTCAGTTCATTTGAACACATTTAGCCACATTTAGCCACATTTAGCAAACACACACAAAAAACAAACAAACAAAAAAATATATACACCAACATACCATCAGCAACAGGCTGTTCATGCCTGAAAACTAAATCCCCTTACTTCGGTTACAGTTCAACACTGTACACTCGATTTGTGCCGCTGTGTTCCGTGGACCGTAGAGACGCAAAAGGGGCTAAAATAAGCAGAGGTGTCCTTACCTGTCGGCATCAGTCACCAGTGCCAGCCGGCCGTAGTCCCAGGCCACCTTCCGCAGGATGGAGAACACAAACAGGAGCACCTGAGGGACGAGCCAAGGACAGGTGTGCGTCAGCAACAGCGTAACAACTCCCATTCCCTCTCCACACACACAAACACACACACACACACACAGCTCAGGCAGTAAAGAGAAGTGCTAACACAACCAAGGTCATGGGTTTGTTCCACACTGACGAAAGGGAAAGATAAAATGTTTATTTTTGTATTATAACAACAAACATTATTTAACCTTATATGCACAACAAGGGCCATGGGTTAGCTCCCAAAGAACGACACATACAGAGGGAAACCATAGAACCAGTGTTTCCCATACATTGACTTATTTGTGGCGGCCCACCACAATATCAACTTTGACCACCACACAATGATTTTCCAGGTTGTACTACATTGTGCTTAAATCTGGTTAACATCATAACCACGCTGCACTAATTTGTTAAAAACTGTTGCATTCAAGTTAATTCTGCAAACCTACCACCACAAATATAATTCAATTCTGTGGGAAACACTGATAGAACATTTTCCTTTCATACTTAACATGCAACACATCTTACATTGCACAATTATTCAAATATTTCTGCACTGAGCAGCATCATTAAAACATTTAGGATAAAGCCTCTGCTGAATGAAATAAATGCAAATGAATGAATTTAAATGCAAATGGAAATTTTGCATGTTAATGTATAGCCACTCTGTCCATTTTAATTTTTAGTTTTTGTCATTTTCATCTGGTGTTCACACAGCCATCCTCTTTTGAAACACAGCCATCCTCTTTTATTATGGGGGAAAAAGGCCTATTCAGTGGTAGTCTCTGAACAGCTACTAAAAGCAGTGTGCCTGAAAAACACGCCAATTTTCACTTCCATTCAGGTTGAATGTTTTCTTGAGTATAAAAGTCACCATTCAAGCAAAGTGTCGCTATTTTTCACAGGTCAACAACATTCAAGTTATCAAGCCTCTTTTCACTCTCTAGTACACACACACACACACACACACACACACACACACAAGCTCCCAAAAGAGCGACACATACAGGGAAACCATAGAACCAGTGTTTCCCATACATTGACTTATTTGTGGCCCACCACAATATCAACTTTGACCACCACACAATGATTTTCCAGGTTGTACTACATTGTGCTTAAATCTGGTTAACATCATAACCACGCTGCACTAATTTGTTAAAAACTGTTGCATTCAAGTTAATTCTGCAAACCTACCACCACAAATATAATTCAATTCTGTGGGAAACACTGATAGAACATTTTCCTTTCATACTTAACATGCAACACATCTTACATTGCACAATTATTCAAATATTTCTGCACTGAGCAGCATCATTAAAACATTTAGGATAAAGCCTCTGCTGAATGAAATAAATGCAAATGAATGAATTTAAATGCAAATGGAAATTTTGCATGTTAATGTATAGCCACTCTGTCCATTTTAATTTTTAGTTTTGTCATTTTCATCTGGTGTTCACACAGCCATCCTCTTTTGAAACACACACACACACACAGCTCAGGCAGTAAAGAGAAGTGCTAACACAACCAAGGTCATGGGTTTGTTCCACACTGACGAAAGGGAAAGATAAAATGTTTATTTTTTGTATTATAACAACAAACATTATTTAACCTTATATGCACAACAAGGGCCATGGGTTAGCTCCCAAAGAATCGACACATACAGAGGGAAACCATAGAACCAGTGTTTCCCATACATTGACTTATTTGTGGCGGCCCACCACAATATCAACTTTGACCACCACACAATGATTTTCCAGGTTGTACTACATTGTGCTTAAATCTGGTTAACATCATAACCACAGCTGCACTAATTTGTTAAAACTGTTGCATTCAAGTTAATTCTGCAAACCTACCACCACAAATATAATTCAATTCTGTGGGAAACACTGATAGAACATTTTCCTTTCATACTTAACATGCAACACATCTTACATTGCACAATTATTCAAATATTTCTGCACTGAGCAGCATCATTAAAACATTTAGGATAAAGCCTCTGCTGAATGAAATAAATGCAAATGAATGAATTTAAATGCAAATGGAAATTTTGCATGTTAATGTATAGCCACTCTGTCCATTTTAATTTTTTAGTTTTGTCATTTTCATCTGGTGTTCACACAGCCATCCTCTTTTTTGAAACACAGCCATCCTCTTTTTATTATGGGGGAAAAAGGCCTATTCAGTGGTAGTCTCTGAACAGCTACTAAAAGCAGTGTGCCTGAAAAACACGCCAATTTTCACTTCCATTCAGGTTGAATGTTTTCTTGAGTATAAAAGTCACCATTCAAGCAAAGTGTCGCTATTTTTTCTAGGTCAACAACATTCAAGTTATCAAACCCTCTTTCACTCTCTAGTACACACACACACACACACACACACACACACACACACACACTATACATTCATTACATTACATTACATTTGGCTGACGCTTTTTAACCAAAGCGACTAACAACATGGTAAACAGTAAGTTTTAGAACAATTCTCACAATTTTAGGACAGTTTAAAAAAGAACATTAGAAGTACAGTAAGAATAAGTGCCGGTGAGTGCTGTTTTTAACAGTTACTTGTCAGTTTAAAACGGCTGGTGAGTGCTAGGATCAGTAAGACTTGTTGTAAGTGTTGCTATGAGAGTAGATGTTCTCTAAAGAGCTGGGTCTTCAGGAGTTTTTTGAAAGTGGAAAAGGATGTCCCTGCCCTTGTAGGAACTGGAAGTGTGTTCCACCAACGAGGAACAACAGATGAGAAAAAAAGTTTGATTGGCTTGAGCGTGCCGGTTGGTAGAGCTAGACGTCGTTAGATCAGAGGAGCGTCTGGAGGTAGTGTAAGTCTGTAAGAGGGCATTCAAGTAGGTGGGAGCAGAACCGAGACTACTTTGTAGGCAAGCGTTAGAGACTTGAATTTGATGCGGGCCGCCATAGGTAGCCAGTGTAGCTGGATGAGCAGCGGGGTAACATGTGCATTCAGCATTGTAGCAGTGAACATTTTGAGCACAGATAACTGACATATTAATGTGAAATCATTTCAAATGCCCCCAATTCCAACTTGTAGGACTCATCAAGAGGAGTCAATAATATATCTCTCTTTTTTTGCCAAGTCATCAATGTTTGGTTGACTGACCTGAGCAATCCATTATAGACTATGACCGACAGACCTGCACTGTCAAAGAGAGGCTTTATCTTTTTTTACAGCTGAGCTGAGTATGCAAGAGAGTCCTCTGTGAAGCACCGGACAAATGGCCGACTAAATAAAAAAGCAGCTTTCTGCCATTTCAAACAACTTACGATTAAGCACATATCCCTGCAGCAACCTTGAAAAATAGCTGCATAAACAGCTACTGCTGTTCGCTTGCGATCACTACTGCGTCACTCATACACGCACACACACACACACACATGCATTCCCTAAAGCAAGCAACCAAAGCGCTGTGTGGTACTCATCATACTTTTCAGCGAGAATATTCATCACTAAATAGCATTATGAAAATCACCAGTTTATTTTTAGTTTACATTTTCACCACAATTTTAAAGTTAAAGTTGACTGGTATTTAGCAGCACCTATTATGCAAGGGGCAGGGGGTGACCTAGTTGCTAAACCATTGCACCAGCACAACTGTTTCCAGGTCAATCTGACATAACTGAGCTCGGCTGGTGGGTTACCTACTAGCTGCAGGGGGGTTGGCAGAGCGGGTGTCATCCTGGTACCCATGACGACTGAACAACCCACCCCGCCAACCAGGCAGCGTTCCTATAGTCAGCCGCAGGCAAGACTGGGTCAGTGGGGCTCTGGACAAGCCCTGGGTTGGGAATAGGGGTGGCATTTGTGTGTGTGTGTGTGTGTGTGTGTGTGTGTGTGTGTGTGTGTGTACACACAAGTAAGTGTTTCTGAATCTTCAAATCAGACTGAAGGAATGCACCCATTCCAACCACCTCCCCCTCTTTCCCCTCCTCCCCCTCTTCCCCCTCCTCTTCGTCCCCATGTAAACATTTTCGCCGTGGTGGCGAGACGCCCTCCTCTTATGTGGGTCAATCTATTGTCCTCCCCCCCAGGGTCACCGTGCTCTATGGATTTTTTCCCCAATTAGCTGTAAACAAACACTCGCTGTTTGCCAGCCTGCCAGCTGGCATCATGATACCAGACCACCCCCGGCCCCGCCTCTCTGTTGGACACAATACAATAACCCCAAACATGCACAATGTACAGTGTACAGTATCCTACACGACGGGAGAGCAAAAAATAGCTTGAGTGGGCGAGAGCACATACTGTACAGGACGGATAAATACAGACGAGACGAGTGGGGTGGCGGCGAAGGGAAGGGGGCGACCAGATAGGACGCCGTTTTGCAGTGAGAGGCGTCTTTTTTAAAATTCTGTTTCGTATTGGCAGAAAGCGTTTTTTGCGCGCTGCTTATGTGCACGGGAGCTCTGTGCCTTCGCGTATAAGCAAATTCAACTCCGAGCAGATAAGCTGCCAACGTTATTCATATTCATGTTCATGGTTATTCCCCCCACACACACACACACACACACACCCCGTCTGATTACGGCCTTAGGGAGGAGGACTGTTGGCTGAGTGTATGTTACGTCCCGGTTTCTGAAAGCCTGCCGAATGGTTGTGCCACTGCTCCATAATGAATAGGTTATGGTCATGCAACATTTAAACGTCGATGCTTTCAGAGTGCTCTGTGGCGTCCCCTGGGCTGAAAGAGTGGTGAGGACGTGGGGGTGGGGATTGGGAGAGAACAAGGATGAGGAGAGTAAATGAGGATGAGATTGCAGGTGAGAAAACAGGATGGAAGAAGAGGAGAAAAGAAAGAGAGAGAGACAGAAATGGAAGAGAAGATGTGGGAGAAAGAAGGAGAGGGGGGGGCAAATGACAGGTAAGAAGAGAAGAGGCTGGGTAAGGACAAGAATGGACAGACAGGGAATCAAAGAGAAGAGAAAACGAGGGGGAGCAAAGAGGACAGCAGAAGGAATGAGAGGAAGAGGAGAAATATAAGAATGCCCTCACCAAGCATCAGTTGAACTCTATGTGTCTGGGGAACATTTACTTTGGTCTCACTCATTGGATCCAAATAACAGAAATAGCAAACTCCAAGTCATGGTGTTGGTGGTTGTGTAGGCCCATCAGTGCTTTCTGAACATATTTTTGAAACAAAGCTTTTTTCAAAACCGTGAGGTTAAATTTTCATACCGTTACATCCCTAGTAAGAAAAGAGAGAGTGTGTGGGTGTGTGTGTGTGTGTATGTGTGTGTGGGGGACATAAACGGTCTGCTCTGATCAGCGATCAGCTAGTTGAAATAGATCTCAGTGCTATTCAGTTCTCTCCCTCTCTTCTCTCTCGCTCTCTCTCTCCCTCTCTCTCTCTCACCTCTGCCTCTGCCTGCCAAGTCCTTTGTGACGCAAGTCTTGGATAAAAGCAACAATGGAATAGAAAAAAATCGTTTAAGAAAAAGATGCTAAGTTCAGCTAAAGCTATTTGGCTAATCTAATCCAATCAAGCCCACTCATACACTTAACTCTGGCTCCATTTCCTGGCTCCTAGAGCCTACTGTGGTAATTAACAAAGCCAGATGGCTGCCTTTTAATTACATATTCTAGGCAATACAGACACATTGACTTGAGGGAAAGCCATGCTAAAGTGAAGATTTATTTTAAAATATTTTGTTAAATAGCCTAGTCAACTGGTTTCCGTCACTCTAAAAGAATGACCCAAACCACTGGATAGTGAGTAATATAGTGACGATGAATCTCACTTGTACAAGTCAGTTTTGCTCTCAGAGACGCCACAGAGCAGATAGTGGAACATTTTGTTACCTTTAGCAAAGAGAGAGTGAAGAGAAAGAAAGAAAGAAAGAAAGAAAGAAAGAAAGAAAGAAAGAAAGAAAGAAAGAAAGAAAGAAAGAAAGAAAGAAAGAAAGAAAGAAAGAAAGAAAGAAAGAAAGAAAGAAAGAAAGAAAGAAAGAAAGAAAGAAATATATATATATATAGAGAGAGGGTGAAGGTTACAGAAAGCAGAAAGAAGAGAGCAAGGGGTATGTGTAGTATACAGACAAATAGACACAGTGAGAACGATAGAGCAAGAGAAAGGGTCAAAAAGACAGGTGAAAATGGAGAGAGAGAGAAAAAAGAGATAGAGAAAGAATTGAGAAAGTTTATTTTCTGTATTCAGCAGAGCCTATACAAACACTTCTCTCTCCAGCACTCAACATGACGGAGAAAGGCCATACTGTACAACAACAGCTTTTCTTCCCCAGCACAGAGAAAGAGGGGTAGCATAAAAGAGAGAACTCCCAGGGAACTCCAAGAGAACTCCAAGGGAACTCCAAGGGAACTCCAAGGGAACTCCAAAAGAACTCCAAGCTTGCATGCACCCACACACACCTTACATTTTATATTTTTACCTTATGGATAAAAGCCCTGACTTTCAGTATATCTGAAGGTGTCTGCTTTGTTACGAACAGCTGAACTACACACACATGCACAAACATGCGATATATACAATCTGTCATGAGCTTTTTTACAGGTTCAAGGGTACACTGACACACTCACTCACCAGGAAGCACATGAAGTCGAGGGCAAGGACAGTGGGCACGCCTCCAAAGGGCAGCCCCTGTAGTACAGTGCTCCGGATGCGCGCTGAGTAGCAGTACTCCTTGGAGGAATTGCTGTGACAACTGGCCTGGCCCACGCAACTGTGGGGGCCCAGGATGCCCATCGCGCCGGCCCCAGGGCGCTCTCTGGCCCGTGCACGTGCACACACTCGCTTGGCCTCTTGACAACCCTTCGCCACCACACACAGCAGCCCCTCTTCCTCTTCCTCCTCCTGTTCCTCCTTTTCTTCCTCTACCTCTTCTTCAGGTGAGTGGTCTGGTTGAAGTGGGGTAATGGGGCTTTCGGCTCGGTTAAACCCCACGGGGCGAAGCGGTTAGTTGGGTGAGGATGATATTGGAGAGAGAGGCTCACAGCCACGTGCTGAGGAAGGGATGCCTGCAGAGAGAGATAGAGATAGAGAGAGAGAGAATGAAAGAAAGAAAGAAAGAAAGAAAGAAAGAAAGAAAGAAAGAAAGACCATTAGAATTGCCTTCATATTTCACAAACAGATTTCAAGCACATCATTTTTTTTGTCACATTCAGCGAACATCTCCTAAAAATCTGCTCACTGCACAAATCTGAAACTGGAAACGAACAAATTGGAAACTCGAAACAAACAAATTGAGGGGCAGCCTGTCCCCCAACTTGCTCCAGATGAACGGAGGAGTTTGTTTTGTTTTGGACAAAAGTATCCGCTAAGACATTTAAATATAAACATAAACAAATGTGATGTCACGCACAATCGCTGACTGCACCTTTTAGCGACCTTGGTGACGTCAGGAACAACAGGGAGATGGCACTAGGGCTGAGCAGATCTGACTTGCTAGACTCTCACAGTTGGCAGGTCGCGTTAGAATCTGAGTCATGAGTCACCAACGTCATGAGTTTACAGGCAGTAACAGTGAGACACCAAAACTATCTGTCTGTCTGTCTGTACCTTGAATAACATTTCCACTATCACCATCCTCGCTGCAACTAATGCCATCTTGACTAACTTGAATTATTTTGCTAGTGTATTTTTTACCGTTGGTGCTAAAAGTCATGGGCCATGTGTCTAACTTCAGCCAGTCTATTATTCATGTTATCTCTCCACAAAATCGATTTCTGAAGAGGGAAGGGGGACAAAGAGGAGGTGCAGTCACACACACCTCCAAATTGTCACAAAAGGTGGTTTTCAATCCATATCCTCTATTCTCTTATACACATACACACCATGATGGCTTCTTCTCTATGAAAAACACACCATGATAGATTGCATAACAGGTTCTCTCGCACACAGACACACACACACGCACACTGTAGCTCTTTCCTAATCTTTCTGCTGCAATGCTTCTTCTAGCCTCTTAACGAGTTAGTCTCTCTCTCTCTCTCTCTCTCTCTCTCTCTCTCTCTCTCTCTCTCTCTCTCTCTCTCTCTCTCTCTCTCTCTCTCTCTCTCTCTCTCTCTCTCTCTCTCTCTCTCTCTCTCTCTCTCTCTCTCTCTCTCTCTCTCCTGATGCTTTGACAGCTCTGAAACTATAATAATAACTGATCTTCCACCCAGAGCTTTCTGTGGCTCACTCGCTGGCAGTCACTCTGCTTCAGTGACAATGCAAACAGACAAAAAACAGTTATCCATATTAACAACCACACACACATACCAGTCACACCCATCGCTCATACACCCAACACATCTGACACCTTGTGACCAATAGCAACCCATACCACCCACCCACACCACACTGTGCACACACACACACACACACACACACACACACACACACACACACACACACACACACACACACACACACACACACACACACACACACACACACACACACACACACACACACAAACACACACACACACACACAAAACACACAAACTCCACCCATTGAGTTCTAAGCACCGGCAGACAGATCTCTCTGTACCCCAACACTGCCAGCATTCCCCAAAGGGACACAGTGACAGCCATGCCAGACCACACTCAGTACAAAAGTCCTCTGGCAGTAAGAGAGTCCAGTACGGTTCAGTATTATAGAGGGGATAGATGTGGAAAATCCAGGTTTGACAAGAGTTATAAAATAGTAATTAGTTTGAGAAATGATGAGGTAGTAACTAGTGCATCAGGTTGATTTGGTCAAATTGGTTATCCATTTAGAGCACCTTCATGATTGGTGCCGGGCCGGCGCATCAATAATACATCACAAGCAGCTGCCGATATTGATATTCGATATTTTGACCCATCCACAGATGAGCTCACATAGACAACTCATCGTGGCTCCCAGTTGATAAAACATTAATAATTCTGTTTTAAATGTTTACAATCTTATTGGTGGTTTAGACAAGAACATGTCTAAAGAACGTCTACAAGACAATCTTTTCTTTTCGGTCACTCATGCAAGGCACATTGTGGTGCGGTGTAAAAACATGGTGGAGGTGTCAAAAAAAAGACAGGTCTGCACACTGAAGAGCTCAAACCCACCAGTTTGCATGTCCATCCATTTTGAATCTCCTTAACAAAGATTTATTGTTTGTTTTGTTTGTTTGTATTATTACAATGTTTTCTCTATGTGTTAAATGTTCCAAATGTAAAACACTTTGAGCTGCATTTGTATGAAAGTGTATGAAATAAAGTGCTTATTAAATAAATTATTATTATTATTATTATTATTATTATTATTATTATTATTATTATAGAACTGCCCAAGCACTCCTGCCACGTCTCAATACCTTCTAACAAGAGAAATGTGTCCAGTTTTTCCGTAGTATTCCAAACTATGAGAATGTCCTGGCCTTGGCCAGTGTTGGTAATACCCACTGCACTGGAGGGGAAAGTGCACGATGCAGTGGAGATCCCACAGACTTTTCCCCAGACGGCCGTGGAACTCTGCACCAGATCCACTGATGTCATTTGATTTCATAATCAGCACACGGAAATGAGCCAGATGGCTAAAGCGGACACGTGTGTGTGTGTGTGTGTGTGTGTGTGTGTGTGTGTGTGTGTGCGTGTGTGTGTGTGTGTTTATTTGTGCTTACTTATTACAGTCTCTAAGAAATAAATAAATAAAAGGTTTTGGCCGCAGCTGCAGACGATCTCCTCTTACAGGCTAGAACAGGTGCTGTAGCTGTGGAATATTAAACTAGCAACAGTGCATAAAACAAAGCCTGATTTCAGTACATGTATTTTAAGGTTCACTTTAGTGCTTATTTTTTTTATTATTTTTCCAGGCCCCTATCAAATTCACTAGTCTGGGGAATGAATGATGATCAGATAGTTGAGGCTATAGAGGGGTTCAGAAGCAAGGTTCAGAAAGTAAACAGAATATTCTAGTCTTTGACATGATTTTCTGTTCATGGTATGCATACCCTGGGGGTGCGGTGGAATCATTAGCCGAAAACAAACTCTGATATTCCCTCAATAAAATAAAAGTTAATGCCTGGCAGCCAATTCTGTGACTCCTTCAACCTAGAAAAGTTTCAGGGAAGACTATAAAAGTACAGAAAAAGAAACAGAAAGAGTCAATTCCCAAATATGAATGCTATAACATTTCCAATGCCATGAGAAGACATTCATTTTCCAACGTTCTTGCCAATTGTTATGGTGGGGAACAGGAAACACTGTTCCTGGAAACATAACAAACACATAAATGGCCACACGGTCAAATTATCCTTCTCCTCCCTCTTCCTCACCAGCAGATTTGATCTCCCCCCTAAAATGGGGACTAAAGCACAAACAGGTCTGGTTGGGGTGGGATGATGAGGGGAGATATCACAGCATAGCACAGCACAACACAACACAGCCTAGCCTGTCTAAAGACTCTTAGCTCCAGTCGTTGTGTCCGTGACAGTGGTGGTGGGGGAGAGGATGTTCACTTCCTGGTGGTGAGGAAGTCCTGAGACACACACACACACACACACACACACACACACACAGACACACACACACACAGAGACAGACACACACACACACCAGCAAGGCTACATTAAAAGTGTGAACATACCACAGGTAGATACAGTCCCACCCTGACTGATGTGAGCAGTCAAAGCAAAGTCTGGTGCTTGTGGAGATGGTTTGTGTGTGTGTGTGTGTGTGTGTGTGTGTGTGTGTGTGTGTGTGTGTTGTGTGTGTGTGTGTGTGTGTGTTACCTACTGTATCTCATTCTTATTACTGGCCACTCTGTCCCTGATCCTGCCTGGGCTATAACTGGGGTCTGAATAACTGGGGTTTGCACCACAATTTCCCTAAGAGAAGATAAGTTGTACTTGCTATCTGGATCCTTGCCCACCCATGGAAAACCACAGAGGTTATGTTAGCAGCTAGCATATCACTACGGTCGTACAGTTTCCACCCATGGAAAACCACAGAGGTTATGTTAGCAGCTAGCATAACACTACGGTCGTACAGTTTCCACCCATGGAAAACCACAGAGGTTATGTTAGCAGCTAGCTTACGGTCGTACTGTTTCCACCCATGGAAAACCACAGAGGTTATGTTAGCAGCTAGCATAACACTACGGTCGTACAGTTTCCACCCATGGAAAACCACAGAGGTTATGTTAGCAGCTAGCTTACGCTCGTACTGTTTCCACCCATAGAAAACCACAGAGGTTATGTTAGCAGCTAGCAAAACACTACTGTATATGGGCGTACTATTCCCACCCATGAAAAACCACAGAGGTTATGTTAGCAGTAAGCACAACACTGAACTGTTCCCACCCAGTTGCAGGTCTGAAGAGTGTTGCTAGAATAAACACTAGGGAGTCAAAAACATATTTTGCCTGAGAGGAGGACTGTACTGTAAATCACTAGGCCTAGGCCACTACTTGTGCCAACGTTTGGACACTCTCACTGGACCTGCTTGAGATAGAGGGCAGGATAGATGTGTTATTGGTGCATAGGTTTAGACAAACTAGGTTTTACTTGACTTCTTTTAGCAGGCGTAGAAGAGCTGCAGTAACGTCACCAACTCACCATCTGACAATCAGTTGATCCAGCTTTGATTCCTACTGATGTGAGTGTTGCTTTGGCTAAAAGAGTCTGCTAAATATCAACCAACGTTAACTATAACTCTAGCCAAGTAAAGTTATTTGCCAGTGTGATGTTAAAAGCCATCGTCTTCTGGCCATGAGGGGGGAAGACGGTGCCAGAGCCACTTACTTCTGACTCTATATTTGTCATGTGACTGCCAATTTTGACCATTTGTAATCAATTATTTAGGAAACAAAGCTATGATTCACAGAGTCTAGAGTCATTTTATGTTGCTGCTCAATAATTCAACAGGTGTAGGAAGTGACGCCAGCCAGACTCCAAGTTGGACGGAGAAACATCTGTTTTTTTAATCCAAAACATCACTAAGAGAGGAAGCTTGAGCCAGTTCCCAATCCTTTTAAAGGCGACAACATCAACAATTAGCTAACTCCACCAGGACCATCCATAGAGCATAAATACTACACTAAGTCTATTGGAAACCTATTG
>NC_063195.1:22955755-23008255 GCF_017589495.1 Alosa alosa | reverse complement strand
TTTACGGTCAACTATCTTGAGATTACCGGTTTTCAACACCACCACATGGCTTGAGGCCAGTCTATAATGATGTTAGCGCCATGCTAAACTCAACTCATATGATTAAGTCAGGTGTCATCTCCACTTGCCTAACAGCTGCCATGCAAAATGAAACACATCCTGACAGACTGGCTACATTTCAAAACAATTTGTAGATGTGATTTCAGTCTAGACTAGAACAGTTATGGATAGGCAATCTGTACCCGTCATCCATCATGAACAGAATACAGAATCAAACATATTAACAACTTACTGGATAGACATGGAGTGATTGAAACGGATGGGGGAGAGGGGGAGTGCATTGTGTGTGCATTGCATGTTAACGGATGGTGTTACATGCATGGCATCATCCCTGAACATTTAACTGGTGCAAGAGTGGGAGACATTGAAGAACAAACAGACAGACAGAGAGGGGGAGAGGGAAGGAGGGAGAGAGGGATGAAGAGAGAGAGGGAGAGGGAGGGAGGGAGAGAGGGATGAAGATGGTGATAAAAGCAGCGAAGGATGTTTGAGCTCTTTGAGCGACTTAGCAGAGTGAGAAGAATAAGCAATGACCCTGCACATCGACTCTGACACACACACGCACACACACGCACACACAGTTCAGAAAAGTGAATTTCTCTTTTAAGTACCCTCCAATTTCTTCTTCTTTCTCAGTCTTAAAAGTTCTCCTATTTCAGACTCTGCTCTCGACTCATTCTTTTCTCCTGCCGCCCCCACACACACTCTCTTGGTCTTACATCACAGTCAGTGTGTATGTACAGACACCAACATATCATGTTTATGACCTACAATCTGAAACTGGGTTAAACCGGGAAACTGGGATAAAAAGGTCCAGACCAACTTTACAAAGTTATCTTAACCTATACCAAGGCCAAGTCTAAGGGCCTTTTGGGAAAAAACAAACAAAATGTTTAGGTACAATTTAAGGTATATAACTTACGAGTGATGTACATTAGACGGTTTTGGGAAGCGTAGTCCCAATCTACGAATGAGCAGACAATTTCTTTCCTTCTGATCCCCTCTCCTTCCTCTCTCAGTCATCTCCTTCCTTCTCTGTATCAACCTCTCCAATCAGTTTCACTTCCCAAGTCATCTCTGACACTCTCAGACACTCTCCTTCTCCTTCTCCCTCAGCATCCGTCATCAAACCCCGTGGATGGACCACCAAGGCTGACCTCACCTCACCTCACCATCAATAATGACTCACCAATGGAAATAACCTTGCTCTCCCATCATCTGTTCCAGCCCCCAGCCCCCGCCCCAACCCTTTTAAAATCACTCTGAGTATTCACATGTCCACTCTTGTCCCCTCTGTTCTCTCACCTAAGCTCTAGTTATCCACCTCTGCATTCTCTCCTACACCATCTCCATGTTCCACTCCCCGTGCACAGCGTGCCCCCCTTCGCTCACAGTCAGCCACGTGCATTTGTTTTAACCATGGAGACAGACAACAGCTCGTTCTTTATGTGTCTCTCGCCCAAATTCAAATCCAAAGGTTGCTTTATTGGCATGACAAATAGGCCACTTGTATTTAACTGCCAAAGCAGTTCATACATGTAGGATTACAGATGTAACAACACAAGTCAGATGCAGAACATGAACACACTGATCGATAGAAGATCAGAACTCTCAGAACTCTTGAGTGTGCCTGCTCTTTCTTGGTCTCTACATCTTTGTAGAGGTCAGTACAAAGAAGTTCACCCTAACCTTGATCTTGACAAAATATGTCAAGGCTAAAAAAAAAAAGAAAACAAGGAACATCCAAAAAGGAAGCAGAATAACAACAATAACAAAATGTGTTGACTAGTCACATTGTGATGCAACACTGACTTAAAATATGGAGAATTGAGCCTCTGACATTGTCAATGTGCGCCCATAGGTATTGCACAATGTAATGTTGTTGTGGTGGATAGGAGCAAGACCCTTTTTGTCGGTTTTAGACAAATGGTCTACCCCAGTGGTCCCCAAACTACGGCCCTCATTTTTCAACCTCATTTTAGGTGGCCCCCCAAAACATGTCAGTGGTATATAGGATCCGGCCCGCACGGGAGTACGACATCGTCAAACTATAACCTCCGTAATTTCCCCCATTCATTCTCTATGGTGGGTCTTAACAGTACACATGTAATACTCTTTTTGTCCACTGGTGGTTGTTTTGGCGCTGTTTCGCGTTTGCCATCGAAAACGGAATGAAATGTATAGTAGGCCTACTGTACCTGCAAACAATGTAAGTGGCCTCTGCTGACTGCATCAGTGCTCAAAGTAATATCAATTAATTGTTATATTATATAACTAACTAACTTCTATTCAAGTCATAATTCTGGAACTTTCTGGTATAATTATTTATATTTTTTATTCACTCGTTCAAATATTCATACAGAGTTCACAAAGTTCTCATCAGGTGAGTGAAAGTTAGAATGGTGGTCATTTCAGATGTTTATGCTACCACTTCATAAAACTCATAGTTTGAGAACTTTAAATTATTTGTAGGATATTGCTTGTTCACAACTTCAGCTGTGTATGCAAAGTTCAGAGTTCAAAATATACTTTTGGGACTCCCTGCTTATAGTTTTGAGAATGCTATTATTAGTATTATTTCATTTGAGCTACATTTTACACTGATATGGCAAGATGGCAATATAAACATAGATAACAATGGTACTAAATTGCAATAGCCTATAGATTAAATGTAATGGAATCTTCAACTAAGGTAGACTGCCTTTGTTCACAGCGCTAAGCTATTTATGGTTACTGATATACTCCGAGTCTCTGGCCCTATCTTAGAGCCAGGCATAGTGAGCTGGCCCTCAGAAGAAAAAGTTTGGGGACCACTGGTCTACACCCTTAGAATCAGATTTGGGAAACATCCATGTTAGACATTCATCACCTCCTTTTCTCTCTCTCTCTCTCTCTCTCTCTCTCTGCCAAAAAAAGAAGGAAGAATAATCTATCGATAATACCATCGTTTGGCAGTTGGTCATGTGTGTCATGCTGTTTTATTGACACTGGTTGAGTGTGTGCAGTAAATCACTGTAGACAGAATTACATTTCCTAAGGGGACCAAAAGGCCATTGAGCAAATAGGTGCTGCAATAAATTGCCGTAAATCTTTGTGGAAGATTGCCTTCTTACCTGAGCAAGCGGCAAGGCCATTCCCAGGAGAGAGGAACAGCATACCAGTGGAGAAGAAGTCTGGCTTCTTCTAGTCTGGCTCCTCTCAATGCAGCATGATACCCTCAGCTCATTCTCACTGAGATACTAGTCTGGCTCCTCTCAATGCAGCATGATACCCTCAGCTCATTCTCACCGAGATACTAGTCTGGCTCCTCTCAATGCAGCATGATACCCTCAGCTCATTCTCACTGAGATACTAGTCTGGCTTCTCTCAATGCAGCATGATACCCTCAGCTCATTCTCACTGAGATACTAGTCTGGCTTCTCTCAATGCAGCATGATACCCTCAGCTCATTCTCACTGAGATACTAGTCTGGCTTCTCTCAATGCATGCATGATACCCTCAGCTCATTCTCACTGAGATACTAGTCTGGCTTCTCTCAATGCAGCATGATTCCCTCAGCCACCAGGATGGTGGGCCAAGGGAATGATGTTAGTTTCAAAGTCGAGAGCAGCCGTGGAAAACGATAGTAACAATGCCTAGTACAAACATAAATATATTAGGAATTAGAAAGTAATGATAGGAATCCCTGATCAATGTGATTGAAATGATTGGTCCAGCCTAACCAAAGTTAATGCAAAGTCTACGACCATTACGATGCAAGGGTTGGAAACATTTCTCAATGAAAATTACCCACAGTCTCTTCACAATGTGTGTCTGGTGATATCAGGTTAGAAGAAAAGGATATGAGAGACGGGACAAGGCAATGAGTAGAAAGTCATCACTGAAGCATTTCCTGACTGAGTGAGGCTCTTCAACAATGTGTAGAATGTGTGGTGCCGTCTTGTGCTTCCCATACTTTTTCCAGTAAGTACACTCATTCCCCCTGGTCATTATTGTGCTGTCACTAACGGAGGAAGCCATGGGGAGAGTGAAAGTGTGTGTGTGTGTGTCCTGTGATCACTGTGTGTCCTGTGATCCCCGATTGCCTTCTCACAGAAACTGTAAAGATATGAGAGGAAAATATCACAAGGCCTACGTAGCTAGCCGGCTGCCCTTCAGGTAAAGTTAGGATCTGTTAATGATGTTGTAACACCATGCCAACACCGGTACTAACACAACACAAGGCTATACGACTGTGGCAAAACAGGTTTTGTTCTTCTCAGGAAGATTCTTTGTCATAACCAACCCACACACATTTCCAGGTAATCAACAAAACATCTGATCGCTAAATTCCTGTGCCTTTTGTCTGTGAGGTTTACAGAGACACAATCGGTGTCAGTGCAGGGATCGCACGGGTCACGTATTGACCATGACGCAGACTTCACAAGACCTCATCAACATCTCAACATCTTTGCTTCCTTCTAATGTTATAATTTGACTGTTAAATATGAATTGACCTGGCAACGGAATATGGTCATTCTGTACAGTTTGCAGGTTACACATTCACGTGTCTTACGATATGTGTGGCATTTCAAGATGGCACAATGCTTTGCATTGAAAAGAATACAAATGTCATTTTCACGCATGACATGGAGTCATTTATTTGTCAAAGACTAACTAAACTTAAGCTACCTACCAACACACATGTATTGACACTTTAATTCATGCAGCCTGCATAGATCCCAGCCTGTCAAAGGCTGACTGAAAACTGGATCTGTAATTGTAGAGACAAATAATATTTGGCTAAATATTCCAAACAAAACCGTACTTGCATGAAGATGGAACATGGAACTATAGTAATCTGCCCACACATAGGCCTACCCAAAAGGACAATAACAGGGCTGTGTAACACCATAGTATTTCAAAAAGAAAACATATAAACACATCACTCCATCTGTTCATGAATTTGATATGGGGCATTTGGTCCACCCCAATGTTGACTCTATGGCTATGGCCTTGAGGAGAATTGAATCGCCCAAAATTCCCATGCCTGATGACTAGAACCGCTCCCCAGAGAAAGTGTTGGCCTGTACGTGAAATGGCAAAATGGGGAAATACAGTGGGAGGGTGGGAGAGGATGACGCAGCAAATTAACCATCACTCTCAGCACTCACAGTGACACGGCAACGGTCAGTGCAACTGACCATCTTCTTCCTGTTTATAGCCACGGGGAGGGCGTCAAGCTTTCCACAATCCAGACATTTAAACTATGGTGGGACGTGGTAGGCTGCCTGTGGTTGGATGGATGGACCTGCAGCAGGTTTTGGACTTGTTCTAGGTGGGATACACTCCACAGAACACACAAGTATAAATAAGTAAGTATAAGTATATATACACTCTTTTGATATCGTGAGGGAAATTTGGTATCTGCATTTATCCCAGTCTGTGAATTAGTGAAACACAATCAGCACAATCAGTCCCGGCGCAGTGAGCAACCCTTTGGTAGCAAGCCCGAAGGCCTAGCCAGTAGGCCACGGCCTGCCACAAAGCGGCGGCTGCTGCAAAGCCCAACCCTGAGCAAATAACCTCAGCAGGACAAGAGCTGCCCTCAGAGCACCGCATTAGTCCTCATAGTGACGGGAGAGAGAGACCTCCGTCCTCCGTCTTACATAAGATGTCTTATGCATTAGACTGAGGGTCATTCTCTCTGGTAAAACCAGACAAACCTGTTAGCAAATTTGAATTTGTCCTTCAGGTCCATCTAGAAAGGAGCCCATTGACGCCCATTTACCAACTTTGCCCTTTCACCACTTCCACGGGTGTAACTTTCAGTTAAATTAAATTTAAATGTGTGCATTAAATCCTTACCAAATCTTTTCAGAAGTGCAGCAAACATATATTTCTAGTAAGGTTTTACATGCAGTTGTTTACTTAATACCAAAGAAAATAAACATTCCTAGGTTTTTGGTGATTTGGATATGGTTCACCCAGGCAACCGTACCTCCCTTCCCGGTCTCCAAATGAGACCGAACTCCACCCCGGCCACACCCTGCAACTGTCTGCCTGTGTGTGTGTGTGTGTGTGTGTGTGTGTGTGTGTGTTTCCATGGATATAAGCCGTATCCGCAAAGCACCACGAGACCAAACGTGTGTCAATGATACAGCCATTTTCATTCTGCGTCATCGCGCAGCAGCGTTGGTGATCATGTGATCCCCACTCGCCTCGTCGCCAACCGTCACCTTCTATGAGCTCTGGCGTATAAGAGAGTCCAGTCACGTCTCACTCCCTCTGAATGGAGTGACTTCCTTCACAAGCGCACACGGCATACTAACGATATGGATGGGTGTGACCTGCCTGGGAGGAGGAGAGAAATAAAGACAGATTCTGTGTGTGTGTGTGTGTGTGTGTGTGTGTGTGTGTGTGTGTGTATATTGTTCGTTCAATACATATTTATTGATACATCAATTATTCAATTCAATTATTATTATTAGGCTATTAGTGTCAATAAAGTACTAAATTGAAATTAAATAGAGGAGAGAGAGAAATACATAAATAAGGAGAGAAAGAGAAAGAGAAAGAGAGAGAGAGAGAGAGAGAGAGAGAGAGAGAGAGAGAGAGAGAGAGAGAGAGAGAGAGAGAGAGAGAGCGAGAGAGAGAGAGATTGAGCCTCCTGTCATTCACGTGTGGCCTACTTTCCCTGATGTGCCAGGTCAGCGTGCCTTTCCAAACACATTTCTGTCCTGCATCCTGCATCCTGTCCCATGTGGGTTCTGTTGAACGCAGGGTGGCCCCAGAAGCGTGAAGCACGCCAAGAACTCTTCCACACCTGGACACCCCCCCCTTCTCCACCCTCCACACCCATCCTCCCTCCCTCAGCCCTAGAGCAGGGCTGCTTAGAGGCCCCAACATCATCTGAGAGCACTGGGGAGGCCATTGTACTTACAGTAACTCTGATATCTGACATGTGAATCTATACTGTATGGCATTGGAACATGACAGGCTTATATTTTATTATTATAAATCAAGACATAAATGTTTTTTTTTGTCTTCCCTTAAGGATTCGCAAGATACCTTTTTTATTTCAAACCTACATATTTAATGGGAAAGTGTGTAGAATAAAAGCATGAAATATGAAATAGCTCTGAATCCAAACTTGGTGTGAGAGAGAGAGAGAGAGTATGACTGTGAGTGTGTGTCATTTCTATCAGACAGACAGTGGGCCTTGTTTACTAGCGGACTCCTCTATTTTACTGCATTCAGTCCTCTTCAAGCTCGTCATTCTGACGCAAGGCAAATCACATGTAAAAGAGAGGTAGAGACAGAGAGAGACTGACTGACTGACTGAGTGTGTGTGTGTGTGTGTGTGTGTGTGTGAGTGAGTGAGTGTGTGTGTGAGTGTGTGTGTGAGTGTGTGTGTTGCCTGTCAGCAACAGGACTACAGACAGTCACACCTCACAACAACACGGAAAAGCACTGCTGATGGACGACTTCTCATTTTTATGGAACCCGACACACACTCACACTCACACACACACACACACACACACACACACCACCTGTCAACAGGGCCTCATTGGTATCAGATGTCCCCACATGTGTGGGGCAACTGCTGTGCTGTTACACGGAGTGCCGAAACAGAGCAGGGGGAGGAGACACCAAGGACGGGCCCACAGCACCCCAACACTCACACAACACAATGCATACAGCAGGAGACATAGAGGAATGAGGGGGAGACGAGGCTGATACATGGTGTGTGCGTGTGTGTGTGTGTGTTGGTGTATGTCTGGGATTGTGTGTGAGTGAGAGAGAGAGAGAAAAAGGGAGAACACTGTTTTTGAGAGTGAGAGTGTGTGTTGTTATCTCTGCCTAACAGCTTCACAGTTGGCCACTTAGGCAAAGGAGCAGGGCCAGATTATGAGATATACAGTGTGCGTGCGTGTGTGTGTGTGTGTGTGTGTGTGTGTGTATGTGTCTGTCTATCATGTGTATAAAGTATCCCACAATGTGCCCAAGAGACCGTTTGTCAGATTAGAAGACCATCTGTAAAACGTGCTTGTCAGGGGGCTTTTAGCGGTGCAGTGCCTCGGATGTCATTCGTTTGCCATTACACCACCAGTTAGCTAAAGCTAACCAGTTAAAGGGTCTCTTAAAGCTAACGTTTAGAAATCACACAGAAAAGTTCAACAAGGCAGTTACACCAACAACTTTAATATTTGGGATTGTGCATAAGCATGGAGATTAATATCGGTTGATTTCTTGTTTATTTGCTTCATTAAATTTATGTGATACATTTATTCATGCAAAGGCCATACTCATGAAAATGAATTTCCCAGGAACCAATAAAGTACACGGCATCCAATTGTGTCTAGACATAGAGGACACTTACTCTGCCAACAACCAATGACCCATGGTCCACAGCATTATATTAAAACCATTAGCTTTTCAAAGAATCCAGATGCAGGTGCTGATATTTAAAGATGTATTGTACGATAACAGAGGGATGCCACATTAGACTAAGAGGAGTGTTTCTAATGACAGAATGAAATGGACTGTGCATGAACAGATGAGGGTACTGCAGGGCACAGTGCCGAATGGAACAACATGTGCCTGAGATAGAACAGGTACTTTGGTTCTACTCTCCCACACCCTCCCTCTTTCCCTATCACTCTATCTTTCTCTCTCTCCCTCTCTCCCTCTCTCTCTCCCTCCCCTCCTCCTCCCTTACTCTGTTTATCATTCTCCTCCATCCACTACAGATCAAACAGCAAAAAAACTGCTCTCTCGGTTTTCTGAATAGAACCCCACTCCCTGAGTTGCTTGCTGCCCGCTGCCAACTCTCCTGATGTCATTTCCTGTGCTTCACTACTGTGCCTCGCCTTATTCACATTCTGACGCTCCTTCTTCCCTTCCTCTCACGTCATCCAATGACTCAACTCAATGTTAGTTTGCATGATCAACACATGTTACTCAACTCAACCGTGTTAGCATAATCAACACATCTCCATATTACCCACACACACACTACACAGAGAACCGAAGCGAAGACAAGTACATTTGCACTCACAGATTGAGTGAGGATTGTATATTTTGTGTGCATGTGAATATTACTGCCATTGTGCATGCTGGTGTTAACATGCCTTTGCTATGGCTATTTCCCAGTGTCCCACCATTAAGGAGCACAGATTGTACAGGGATTGTACATAGCTTGTGTGCATTGAGATTGATCCCTAGTGCCATGACTGTCGTCGTGTGTATGCTAACCGGTGGTGTTAAATGTCTCTCATAATATGACTTTGCTATGGCTATTCCACAGCTGCAGTGCACCCGCCCACAGACAAGGCACTCCACCACTCTCCCTACCCTCCCCTGGGAGGCTGAGGGGCTTGCTGCTTCATCGTCTCTCTTCAGATGTTCAGATGCCTCACGTCTGAAGAGCACACACACACACACACACACACACACACACACACACACAGATGGAGTGACTAGATGAATGTCAGGGTTTTTGCTGCTTTGCCCTCCAGGCAAACTCAAGCCAGCCAATAAATTGGTCCAAAAAGGTTGAAAAGAATAGAGACTATGAGAGAGAGAGAGAGAGAGAGAGAGAGAGAGAGAGAGAGATAGAGATAAACAGAGAGAGAAAGAAAGAAAGAAAGAAAATCAGACAAAAAGGAGAGGACTGACTGACAGACAATGGATAGTGAGATAGTGAGAGAGAGATGGAGAAAGAGAAAGAGTGTTCAGGGACATGGAAGACCCAAATGAGGGGACCCGTGCAAACAGCAGAAGGAACAAGATAGAGACTGACAGAAGAGAGGCAGGCAGACTAACACCGATTCAGAGACAAATGTAGGGAATGGTATGGTATGGGAACTACCCAGGTCACTACCGACTCTGCCTTGGGACAGGACAGCCCCTGGGCAGGGCAAGACCACTGACTGTACAAAGCACATATGTTCACGGCTACTTGCTTACTCGCTAGTGTAAAGTAAGGCCAAAAGTAAGGTCAAATACAGTCAGTTCTGTTGGACGTGACCGATCGTCTGTTATGGTTGGGCTGTAACCGTGGCTGGAATCTGGCAAATTATGGCTGACCCGTTTAAGTTTAATTTATTAACAATGTAAGTACTAACATGGTGCCATGCAGCCCGTGTTATTTTACAGTCAATTGGGCAAAAGCACTCATGCCAGAGTCTGATGGCATTTGTGGAAAAATAAGACGTCAGTGAAAGAGGACAGACGCAACAACAAACCTGACAACAAAACAGACACACTCAACAAAAACATTGGCTCATTCGTTCCAGCAGGTGTCGGCTGGCTATAGCTGACTGGCATCATATTGCCTGTGGGGTGGCACCTTGCTGTTTTATGAATCATGCCTCATTGCACACAAACACACCAAACCTACTCACAGAGCTAGTTAGTGAATGAAGGAAGGGAACAAGCCCAGGCAAATGCCTTGCCCCATTCAGACAGCTGGTAAACACAATGCCACAAAACAGGACTCTGAATACAGGAGAATGAGGGGCAGAAACATCTATGATTGCTAATGTGCACATGGCCAAAGAGACATGGCACTGAATCTGGTATAGTGGATAGAGGGTAAGAGTGGAAATATAATCACCAACTGGATCAATTTTCTACTGCATGCTTATAGTGATAAGCTGACAATTGATAGCCTACTCAAAAAGATTAATGGCAAGGATATTCAGTGACTTTCCAACACAGGTTGGCATAACCAGAGCACATAATGTCTGGATAAGGGAAAGGCACATCCATGTGCATGTCTGCACTTGGGGAGCGACAAGGCTGTCACTGCTATGTTTATTAATGTTCAACAATAAACAAACAAACAAACAAGTATGTGCTGTGCCCTCCTCCCCATGGAAAAAGCTGTGTGCTACAAAATGTTCCCTGATCACCTTAATCAAACAACCTTAAGTGATTCTGAACGTTTCGTAGACACACACCGCTGAGATTGGTAATTGAGCGAGAAACATTACCGGGGTAATTGCGATGGGTAACCAGTCCTTCACCACTCCGTGACACTTTGCCACAGTGGTTATCTTTGAATTACACACGCAAGCGCGAGGTGAGCTGATGTCCTGCTTGTCACTTCACAGGCGAAGGACTGTCAAATTAGGTTGTTACAAAGTATTAAATACAACCACACGAGAACCATAGCAAAGTAGGGAGAGAAGTTAAAAAGAAAGATGAATGAAAGATAGCTCCCCAAAAGCGTTCCTTCTGCAAATACGCACAAAGCGTAAACAAAAGTATCAGGTTCTAATCACGCGGGCAAGACAACATGCGACTGTTTCGCTGACCTCTATTAGAAACATTCTTCCTATCATTTTTCAGCTACAGACTGGAGCCTGACGACAGCCAGCAAGTCGCATGCCTCCCAAACGTGCTTATATCGGCCAGGCTGTATAGCCAAGCAACACACACTTCAAACCAATGAGTAATGGACTGTCATTATGTTCAAATTGCTATAGCGCTACAGTGACACATTTTGATGGAGGATGTTGCCTACCCTCTCCCTTAGAAAATGTGGGTAACCTAGAACATGAGCTACTGAAAGTTGTTTTCCGATAACACCAATGTGTGTGTGTGTGTGTGTGTGTATTCCCTGTTTCTCTAAAGCGACACAATAGCAGTGATGCTTTATGTAATGACGATGGAAGAGTAGCATAGCGGTGCCAACGCAATGTCTGGTTGTCCATAATCCACATTTCAAGAAATGCTTTCTGTGAAGCTATTTACATTATTGCTGTGATTGGTAGCAGTGTCCCCGTAGAACGTCATGCATTGACTACAAATGCAGCTTAACTCACAGAGCGCGAGGGCAACAGCAGGACGACAGCCTAGCCGCAAAGCTGCATTGACCCAATGCAGATTTCACATAATTTTCTCTATCTATCCGTGGGTTTTATATTATTTACATGTTTGATGGAGACTATATCTTTCGAAATGGGCTAAACCCAGCATGTAACTTTTCCCCATTTGGTCCACTAGAAACATTTTCCTATAAAGTGTGTAGGCTACTGCTAAGGCGTCCAAGGTATAGGCGTGACGGGCCCACACACAATGGTACGGACTCCAGTCTGCATCACACAAGTGCTGCGCCAACATTTCGTTCCCGAAAATCAACGTCTTTGCGCTGACATTACGCTTTCCAAAATACACGGATGATAATTTAACATTGTATCTTACCTGTCGATAAGATTGCGTCTTTTGTGTGCGTTGTCACCTTTGCTCTAATGGCAATATCCCACACGAGATAAATCCTTAGGCTACAAATCCAACTAGGCAAGGCTGAGCAGCAGATGACGAATCACATCAGAGAGCATTCGCTTGTTTGCGTCTGCTCAATGGTTAGACTTCGTCCACCGATGGCCTCAATGTTTTGTGATGACCCGTTCAGTAAAAAAAAAGTCGGTCGGCTTTCTCTGTCAGTGCGGACTTAACTGCAAAAAAATAGCTGAGGACGCTCTAAGAATATAAATACCGGCAATTGGAGGCTTAATATGTTCCATTGTGAAGCACGCTGCTGACGCTAGGTGGCCATCCGTGACAGACTTCCGTTATGCACTTCAACACATTGGTCCTGGCTCTGGAGAGGTTCCAACAACGCCCCAAGCTAATTCTGCCCCTAGCGTTTACCCTGGGTAATAGCGTAGGCCTATATCCCGTGTGGGGTTATGTAAACCTATGATAATAGCCTATATATGTCAAAAAATATGACGTAGGGTATCAGAAATTGTTTTGGCACACTGACCCAGGTAAAAATGAACTGTAAAATTTCATATTAAAACTGTAAAATACTTCATGGTTGAACTATTAAAGTTCACTTTAAAACAATCATCCATGTTTACAATTCTACTATGAAAGTTCATTGCAGTTTGTGGTAATTTGGTCAAAATGACTTTGAAATTAACTGTCATAGTTCACAGTGAAAACATCAGCTTGTGAATGTTTCACAGTTCAGCATTCACAGTTCTACTATGAAAATGTATAAATATGATCTGTGAAATTTCATATTAAACGTGTAAAATACTTAATGGTTGAACTATTAAAGTTCACTTTAAAACAATCATCCATGTTTACAATTCTACAATGAAAGTTCATTGCAGTTTGGGGTAATTTGGTCGAGAGGAATGAGGGAGCGGCACAGTGATCCATCACTGCTGTGACCTGTTGTTCAGTGCTGCTATTGCAGAGGGCATAAAGCTTTTCCCAAAGCGTACTCGCTTCCACCCCATAGCTCTGTATCTGCGTCTTGATGGAAGCAGAGTGAAGAAGGGATTGAGGGGGTGGGTGGGGTTATGAGCGATGATCTGTGCTCTGTTCTTGGTGAGTTTACTGTTGAGGTCTGATAGATTAGGGGTGGGGAGGCCTATTGCTTTGGCTGCGGTATGAATGATGCGTGTGAGTCTGTTTTTGTTGGCAGCAGTAAGCATGTTGAAAAAGCAGGGAAGGCACAGTGAAAACATCAACTTGTGAATGTTTCACAGTTCAGCATTCACAGTTCTATTATGAAAATGTATAAATATGATCTGTGAAATTTCATATTAAAACTGTAATATAATTCATGGTTGAACTATTAAAGTTCACCTTAAAACAATCATCCATGTTTACAATCCTGCTATAAAAGTTAATTGCAGTTTGTGGTAATTTGGTAAAAATTACTTTGAAATTAACTGTCAAAGTTCATGGTGAAAACATCAACTTGTGAATGTTTCACGGTTCAGCATTCACAGTTCTACTATGAAAATGTATAAATATGATCTGTGAAATTTCATATTAAAACTGTAATACTTTATGGTTGATCTGTTAAAGTTCACTGAATAACAATCATCCATGTTTACAATTCTAGTATGAAAGTTCATTGCAGTTCTTGGTAATTTGGTCCAAATTACGTTGAAATTCACTGGTAACAACTTGTGAATGTTTCACAGTTTAGCATTCACGTTCTACTACAAAAATATATAGCACTTGAAAAAAATTCCTGTATTTTTTGCGGGAAAAAAATAAGCCAACTGTGTTGCCAGAAAGTCGGTAAAAAAAAGCACAACTGTAATAATCTTTACAAAACAAATTGTAAATGTAACATTTTGAACCTGCATATACAACTTTGGATTTCTGATAAATTAGCATGACCATTACGCAATATAACATTTTTTTCCAGTAAAATTTACATCAAGTTGGGGCGCTGTGGCGCAACAGGCTACAGCGCCCGTACCATGTCCCGATCCCACCCCATCTCTCTCTCTCCCACTCACTTCCTGTCAATCTTCACTGTCCTGTCAGAATAAAGGCAAAACGCCCAAAAAATATACTTAAAAAAAAGAAAATACATCAAGTTGCCACTTCTTGTACATCAAATCCCATTCAATTTTACTGAAAAATACAAGCAACATTATTTCACTGTAAAAGCCTCATTATAGGAGTGTTATTTAATTGAATTTATTTGTAGATACCCCTTAACAATTATTGAAATGTTTTGTGAAAATGTTTTTGTGTTTCCGACAAAATCCAAGATGGCAGCCAGATCGATTACAGTGACATCACAAGTTGCCATTTGTTGTCTTTCAGACCTCCCACAGTATTAACAGACACCACTAGTAAGTTTTAATTCCAAACACATCAATAGTTTCAAGCCAAAATGCACTTTTGCTAAGTGCAGTGCCCCCTACAGGTCAAAGGTCACCAAATATTTTGAGCATTCTCCTAATTTGACCCTTAGTCTGTGTATCATGTCATTAGAAATTCTGCCCATCCCTGGCAACATGGTAAAAAGATGAAAATGATTTGATTTTACTTTCAATTCCTTTTACATTCTCCAAGGTATTAAAGCAACACCAAAGAGTTTTTTGTACCTTAAAATAATGTTTCCAAAATTGTTTCAGTGGTTCATCAACTCGTAACAGGGTGAACGGCACTTCTGCATTAAACCCCATGGCCCTCTATCGGCTATAACCGCACTATGTAAGTTTGCCAGATCGGGTAGCGGATCTGTAGTTCGATGGAATGAGACATAATAAACTACAAATTTGACTTGCATGATGTCGCAATACATCATACTTTCATAAAATCATGCAACATATTCTATCTTGTCTGTGGACATCATTATTTGCAAAGCCGGTGCTGAATAAATAAATAGCCTGCGTGCGACAGAGGAAAAGTTCTTTGGTGTTGCTTTAACATTAACATTTTTCATAACTCCATGTAGGACGTTTCTGTAAATGTAAGCGCACTGTGGCAGTAGTAATGCAATATTTAGAAAATGTAGGCTACTCTTGTACTCTTGATACTCAAGTACTTTTAAAAACAAGTACTTCAGTACTTTTACTTAAGTAGACATCTGACTGTTGTACTTTTACTTGTACTTAGTAAAATTTAGCAAAGGGTATCTGTACTTTTACTCAAGTAATGAAGCTGTGTACTCTGTCCGCCTCTGATCGGTTGTAGGCTACTGTCAAGATTTTGTTCTGATATACTCTTTTGCGTAGAATATAGCCCTATGGAAGGATTGATTTGAAAAGGAATCAAAGATTTAAATGTCCCTATTATGTATCAAATAATTTCAGTTGTATCATAGACTGTAATGAAATTCTAGCCTACAGTTAACAGGAAGAGTGGCTATTAATTCACTAGTTCACAATTAGTTGAAGAGACTTCTTGCCATGGACATTCTTTCTCCATAGTTCTAGGCCAGTGTTTCACTGTCTTTTGGGAAGCATTCTGAAGAAGATAGAACAAGGTCAAAAGATGAATCAATCACTCAAATTGTCAAATTACATTTTAAAATGGCATGCCACCTTTAAAATAGCTTTAACTACAGTATGGGTGTGTTCCTCTGTAAGCAGTGAAACTTTTATTTGAACTACACAGGAACCTAAAGAACTGTGACCATTTTGGTCATTAGTGTAATTTGTGTTGTGTTGTATTTGATTGCAATCTTACAGAGACAGTTGTGGAGACAGTCATGTAAACATGGGTAAGAGGTTATAGGCTCCTTTCCAACACCACAAAGAGACACGCTTATTGAACTTTCTTGACTTTTATTTTGACGTAAAGCTTACTGCGTAAACCGGAAAATGTTGATTAGAAGTCCGGTCTGACCATTGGCAAGTTGGCAACATTTCACTGCGTTACAAGGTAACTGTGAACTCCTTGGTTGTTAATTTTGTTTGTTACAAGTTATCGTTGGACTGACAGTCCAGTCGTATAAGTTTATGTAGGCCTATCTCGTTTTAAGTAATCACTGTAGTAAGGTAACTCGGTAAACTGGGCGCTTAAGAAAAGTGTCAACTGCAGTTAAAATAGAAGCTGTTAGCATTGCTCAAACCATCTGGTGTTTGTTTTTGTGCCCTACAAGGCTATTTGTCATTTTAGTGACCACGTAAGCCTAGCATGCTGCATTGAGAGTGAGGCTTAAATGACTCGTGACTTTGACATCTCTCAAAATCTGTCTGAATTTAGACAGTATGTGGGCCTGCATGATAACTTCGATTTTTATCAAAGAGTTCCTTGTTTCAGACTTGTGAAGCAACTTATTATGGGTCGCCGAAAATCGAAGAGGAAACCCCCTCCCAAAAAGAAGTTGACAGGGGATCTTGACACCCAGTTCACGTGCCCATTCTGTAACCACGAGAAGGCGTGTGATGTGAAAATGTAGGTGCTGCATTCTAAAATGTAGGCTACTGTATATTCATGCTTTTGAGGAAACTAAGCTGACCAATAAACCTTTAGGTTCTATAGCCTATTTAAAATGCAGGCTTGTTGAATCCAACCTGTTTGTGAATCCCTGAATGTGTCGAAGGGTTTATTTTTGTTAAGCTAAAGTGTATTTTCTACACGTACCTCACAGGGAGAGGAGCAGAAACACTGGGATTATATCCTGTTCGGTCTGCTTGGAGGAGTTCCAGACTCCCATTACCTGTATCCTTCTTTTTTGCTACTTCTTCTATCCATGTCGTCATATTCTCTCTTTTCCTCTCTCCTTCTCCCTCTCTTCCTCTCTCTTCCTCTGTCTTTCCTCTCTGTCAACTACTCAAAGAATCAAGGGAGAAGGGGGAAGAGAGATGGTATAAGTAAAACTAACAGCTTGTCATACAAAACAGACTGTGTGTTTGAAAAAGTACAGATAAGTGTTATGAAAATGGCTGCTTTCACAAGAAATATCCGCAAGAGTCCATTAAACCCAGCCCTAGAAGTGCAGCTGGTGTAGCAGGCTACATGTGTCATCTGTGACCAGGCATGCTATGTGTTTTGAATTTTGTTGAAGCCTTAAAACCTCTTCACACCAAAATGATTTAAACTTGTATCTCCATACTACCGTTACAATGAAGTAGACATTTCTTAGGCATTTTGGCCAACTCCTATGCATTTTCTCCAGCAGTGTTGTGATTCATGTCCTCTCTGTTAGTGGTCTGTGGTTCAACAAATTGCTTCCAAGGCATGTAATGATGCCACCATCCAATACGGTGGAAAAAGGACCATTTACATTAATGAACAAGTTTATTTATTTACTCTACAAGCAGTTTTATGACAAACTGTCACCTCTCAATATGTGTGTAGGATATGTGCCATACACATTATGTATGTTTTTTAACTTTACCCTTAACTGTGTGTGTCAGATCTTTCGGAGGCAGTAGATGTGTACAGCGACTGGATAGACGCCTGTGAAGCTGCCAACCAATAGCAGCCGTGTTGTCTTGAGGGGATGTGTCTGTATTGTGTAAATCAGTATGCTGAATGAACTGGGATTGTATTTAATGACACAATAGGACACATAATGGATCTATAGGTCAAGTAGAAAACACTGTGTGGGGGGAAAATGTTGCAATACTTCCCTCTCATTATCTGTCCTCAGCTGCTATTTCTGGGGGAATAGTACATTTTGAAGGTACACATTTAATTAAATTTTTAAATAATTTTAACTTGAAGAATTAAGTTATTTCATAGTTATTTCTTGATAAAGGGAGAGTATTATATTGTACGAAAAAAGTGTATGCATTGTTACAGTATGCACGTCCATTTAAAAGACAAAATATGAGAAGACAAATGGGAAACTGAAAGGGAAATAGACTTAAAGCAACTCCACAACATGATGGAATATTTTATTTTTTCAAATGAAGAAATATTTTAAGAAATAAATGCATCACATACTGTTGGTAGTCACACTTGCACAGTTTCTAGAGTGTGGCCTTTGTAATGATCCTCATTCAAATTAGTTTTTACCAAAAATGTCTATTGTTTCATGTTGAAGGTGTTTTGGCAGCATACTCATAACTTTCTTTTATTGAGTTGGTATGTGTTTATTGACTTTGCATTGCAAAAGGTGTCGCCGCCAATTAAATGTGATTCAAATCATTTGCATGCATTTTGTTTATTTCCTTTTGTAACTAATACAGCTTGTCCGTATGTAAACAGGACAAGCCTTCAGGTGATACATGAGGCAACTTTTTTGAGCAATGTTGCTGGACAACTACGCAACCGGTACTATGTGTCCTGATTGAATGATCATGAAAATTTGCCCATTGATGATTAAAGATCTCGAAAAAAAAATATCCAATGTCAATGGGAAACAAACGACAATACAAAAGACCATTGCCCAGCAACGTTGCTCAAAAAAGTTGCCTTGTGTATCATCAGCTTTAAAGAAGCAAAAGCAGTCAAACTACAGGGAAGAGGTACAAATAAAATAAATGGCCAGGAATGACCAAAAATAAGAGAACATTCCCATTGCTTGGTGCAGCAGATAAAATGTAAAACATGCTTGACATGTCCAAAATGACATGATTGTAAAAGAATGTATTAACTGGAACATTTTAGGGTAAAAAATTATGACCGATGTATCTAGTTTGTCATTGCAGTAACACCAGCTCAACACTAGAGGTCCTAAAGTTCAACGCAACATTGGAGGATGTTGCTTTTGCACCGTCAGTAAGCCTTACTCACATTCCAATCATTATTAATATCTGTCTGTTAACCTCAGTCAATCTATAAGGCATTTTATTAAGAGGAATGTTATTCTGAAAGCAGTAATAAGATTTGATACATTTCAAAAGATATTAGATATTCAAAAGATATTGTTACCTCTCCTAAAGAGCAATTTCACCTGATGTCTTGTGTGACAGTTGCTTATGTATTTTCTTATTTGTTTTTGACTAGACTAATGGGTTACACTTTACTTGAAGGTATCTACATAAGAGTCACATGACACTGTCATGAATTTGTCATAAACATTATAAACAAGTCATAAATGTTTATGACATAACACTTCTGTCACTCGCTTCTGTCAAGTGTCATTCGGTTTTTGTAATGACAAGTTAGGGTTAGTGTCAGGGTTATGGCAGTGCCATGTCACTCTTATGTAGAAACCTGAAGTAAAGTGTTACCGACTAATGTTTATTTTCCAGATATTCCACAGCTGGCAGCTGATAGTACTGATTCTTTGGGATGCTGTAAATGTAAATATAAAAAGAACACAACAAAATGGATTTCAGATTTGAAATCTTCTTGTAGGAGAGGATCAGTTGGAATATTCAGCTTATTTTGGTTGAATAATTAAGTACCTAACTACACTAATTTGAGTTAGAATTGAATTAAACAAGTCGAACAAAACCTAACCTAAATCTAAACTGTCTACATGCTCTGTCAAAATAAACTCAGTAGTGAGAGATTGAGTGTTGCATGTCTGAAGCTATTTCAATGCAAGTCAAACACAATCAACATGACACCGGAGCTTGACATGTCATGACCGTAAACAATAACGACTTGAACAGTTATGTGTGTTTTTCTTTCCTTTTCTTCTATTCTTTTTTTATTTTTACATTTTACATTTTTTGTTGTTGTTTACTTTCGAGTGGACAGACCCCGCCTATTGAGCTTAGTCAGCGTAGCCATCAAAGTAGGTGTCGTTGTAGTACTCGTCGACCTTGGAGCAGTAGTTCTTGTCGTAGACTTGGCGCGGGAGGCCCAGGGGTGTCATGCCCCGCTGGGAGGCCGCCTTGTTGGTGCCCATTTGGAGGGACACGGTCGATGTGTCGCAGTTCATCAGGTCCATCTTCGTGTCAAACACCTGCCTCTTGGTGCCAGGCGCAGTCATGCCAGCCTATAAAAGAGGAGGATGAGGAAGAATTAGAGTTAGAACAAGAATAAGAAGGTTTAAAACATTCCTAGTACCTTTTATGTTTAGTAGGCTTCTTGACTTTATGTCATTCTTTATCTTTATGTATTTGGTTGAAGCTTTTATTCAAAGTGACTTCCGGATGTCAATTCATTGCATGGCCAGATCCCCTAGGCCTAAAGCAACTTGGGGTTAAGCTGGGAATCAAATTTGCAAATGTTCAGGCTACTGCATGCAAACCCGGCTTTATCCCTAGTGCCCCCTAGTGGGCAGGATGCTGCTCCTTCAGGCTTAGCTGCCCCCAGGTAGTGCCCGCTTACCTGGCTGGCACATTTATTGGTGCCCATCTGAAGACTGATGGTGGACTGGTCCAGAGGGTTATCATTGCCAGCCTTGGGGTCGTATAGGAACCGCCGTGTTCCATAGGACGTCATGCCCTTTTGGCTAGCTAACTTGTTGGTGCCCATCTAGCAGAAAGAGGATGACAACATCAGGGTAATGTCCCATAGGAAAGGACAATCTCACCTATGTCTGTTCTATTTCTCCCGAGACATAATTGAGCTCAATTTAACATCAAAATGACATTTTGACCATTATTTTGTTTATCTTGATTTCCTCTCCTGAGAAATAGCACTACTATTGACTCAGTTCAAGAGTAATTTAAGACTGGTCAGTTTGTTAAGGATTTTGTTCACATTAACCTTCTGATAGATGTCATCAGAGTGAAATTGGACTATTAAGTGACTTGGCTGTGGTAGCATACTGTACCCATTTATACTACATCCCGGTTCATATAGCTTTGTCAAAACAAGAGACAGTTACAGACCTGCAGACCGATGACGTTGCGTCCTTCCTTGATCTTCTCTGGTGCAAACTTGCGTGACTGCTTCTCAGCATACTTCACCCCAATGTCATATTTGGTGTTGAAGCCCTTGGTCTTGGCCTGAGAGGTGGGAAATAGCAACAATAGCAGGTCCCCTCTATCATATGCTTGTCAGAGAGATTAGGAGGCACATTAGGTAAGAACTTTTTGAAGGAACAAGAATAGGAGTGATAGGAAAATCTTAGCTAAGACTAAACTTCAATTCCTACATCATGTATCTTATATATTCGGTAACACTTTACTTTACAATATCGACATAAGAGTGACATGACACTGTCATGAATCCTAACCTCTAACCCTAATCCTACCCCAACCCTAACCATAACTCTAAACCTATCCCTTTACCTAACCCTAACTTGGTATGACAAAAACCGAATGTCACTTAATAACAGAAGCGTTATGTCATATATGTTTATGACTTGTGACAGTGTTCATGACAGTGTCATGTCACTCTTATGTTGACACTGTCAAGTAAAGTGTAACCTAATATTCTCTATAAATCATTGAATACATACAGTATGTCCAACAAACTCCATACTTTATATACAGCAGGTCTTTGAACTATTCTTTAATAAATAGGGTTGACATGATTTGTAAATCATTTGTTTTTTTTTTATTCACATTTTGCAAAAGCATCCCAACTTTTTTGGAATTTGGGTTGTATCATCATTGTCTGAACCATAGATATACGCATGTGTTTAGGACAATTTAGTAATTGTATGTTCTATTGCATTCTAAAGGCAATACTCACCACTCCGGCCAGGGTGATCAGTGTGGATTGGACCTGTGTGTAGTTTGTATTCTCAAAGAGGTCGTTGGCCTCAAAGATGTCATGAGGCTTGAGTCCATATTCAGTGATGGCTCGCACAAAGTTACCGATGTTCTCAAGCTGGGAAAGAGAGAGAGCGAGAAAAGTGAATAAATGGTGGTATCATGGTGTCACTGGGTCATGTAACATCTCGGCTGATTCTGCTAATGCTATCCCATGTTCTTCAGGTAGGTTTTTTGACATTAATAATGGCACATCAATGGCTGCCAGAAGTCAGACCCCGCTGTAGCTCACTACTAGTGAGTATATAATATCATACATTCATACATTCATACATTCATTCATTCATTCAGTGAGTGAGTGTTCACAGTGTGACCGTTAAAGGAGAGTCTCACTGAGTAGAATAAACCATTTTCGGAGGATGATAGAAAATGAAACATTAAATCCACAACATCTTGTTCTTTTTCTTAATTTGCATTTCATGATTACCCTGTGTAAAAAAAACAAAGTGCCACATCATGTGAAAGCTAGAAAATTACAATTGAATCTACACACTGTTCACATGTTCAGCTTTATGTAGCACCACAAGGCAACATACTGTTTTATTCATATTTTATTGAGAATATTAATTATATTGAAATTATATTTGGGCTTTTTGCCCACAAGGAGCTTACAACTCCTACACTTAGAAGTAAATTGTGGACTGAGGATTTATTGCTTCGAGCCAACATACACATAAATCTGATACTGGTCTAATTCAACAGCCACTGTAGTGGAATGTAAACATATAATACATGGTGCCAAACAGTATTGCCTCCACAATACCATATACAGCTCGATACCACTCGGGAGGGTAGGGGAAGAGAAAGAGGAGAGAAAAAAAGAAAAGGTAGAATCATCCCTGATCGTCATGAGAAAATGAAGAGAGAGAGAGTGAATGGGAACCTATATGGTTATGGATACGCTTTTGTTAAAATGTTTTTAACAAATAACAAAAATGTTGGTCAGACTATAATAAGGAGAATAGCAATAATAAACAATGTCAATTAAATCAATAGCCTAATGAAATAAACAATGAAAATGAGGGGGGAAAGCAATAATAAACAATAATGTACATTCAATCAATAATAAAAAAAACAATAACATGGTACTTGAGGGGGGGAAATGGGGCAAGAGAGAGAGATGAATGAGCAGGTAAGAGATGGATAGAATGAGAAGAGGATCATAGAATGAGTATCAACGCTAACAGAAGTCCAACAGAAAATCGGTGGAAGGGGAGGGAAAGAGACAGTCTAACACAGTCTGTAGTTTCAAATTGAGAGTATAAGGCCTGACATGCTGTTACCAATTGTTATTACAAGACCATATGATATTGAGGTGAACGTTGGGGCAGCCGTGGCCTACTGTTTAGCACTTCAGACCTGTAGCACGGAGGTTGCCGGTTCAATACCCCGACCAGTAGGCACGGCTGAAGTGCCCTTGAGCAAGGCACCTAACCCCTCACTGCTCCCCGAGCGCCGCTGTTGATGCAGGCAGCTCACTGCGCCGGGATTAGTGTGTGCTTCACTTCACTGTGTGTACATTGTGTGCCGAGTGTGTTTCACTAATTCACGGATTGGGATAAATGCAGAGACCAAATTTCCCTCACGGGATCAAAAGAGTATATATACTTATACTATACTTATATATGTGCATTTACATTTTACATTCATTCATTTAGCAGACACTCTTACGACTTTCACATGTCAATTATATTACAAGGGCCATTCTCCCCAGAGCAACTCATGGTTAAGTGCCTTGATCAAGGGAACAATTGGTGGAAGCTGGGAATTGAACCCACAACTTTTAAGGCTACTACAACGTGTAGCTGAAGTCTCTCAGTGCATGGGCTGACCAAACCAAAGTTGATCAGTGAAAGTGTTGGTTAAAGTCAACCAACAGCACCGCTAAACAGTTAAAAAAACGTTAAAAAGCAATGCTGGTAGCCCACAAACAGAGGTTTCAAAAGAGAAGGAGATGTGAAGAAAAAATGAAAAAGAAGTTAAATAGAAAGGCGGCCACAGAGACAGTAATGGACAAAAAAAAACAAAAAAAAACTCTGAGACATTGCAAAGTTAGTGAGTTCAAGATGGTAGTCTTGGGGGCCAGACATGCTATTACCCCATTAGCTGACGCTAGGTATGTGCGGCGCTTCCATCTGCTTACATTTCCCCCGTCACACACGTGTGATTTGTGCGGTGACAAGCATGCTCCTATGAGCTAAACCGGACCCACCGGACCATAACAAACTGCATAGCTCTCACACAGCATAGTCTGCTCACTTGCAACCTTCCCCAGCCTTTCCAACAGGGGCCGAGTGTGTGTGTGTGTGTGTGTGTGTGTGTGTGTCCTTGGCTGTTGCTAGATTTGGCCAGAGATGTTTGCCTCAAATGGAGTGTGGAGCTCCTATTCTTGTTTTTGGTTGCTGAGTTGTTGCTCTTCACTGAGTCTGGCTTCAGCCTATTTCTCTTACGCGCATACGCACACGCACACACACACACACAAACTGAGAAGGAGTGGTGGGCCTCACCTGATGCCAGTTTTGGGTTGCAGAGTTGTTGATCTTCCTCACAGATCCTGGCTGCAGCTTGTTGATTAGTCTGAAGGGAAGAAAGGAGCGAAAGAGGGCAAGAAAATGGAGTGATGAAAAGAGGAAAGAAAAACGAGGGATAGTGTGTCTTCTTGTTTTGACTGGCCATGTGGAGACAAGTATCATTTTAACTTTCAATATTTAGGCAAGATGAAAATATGTCTGACATGTTAACACCTATTTGAATGGCCCCTCTGAATACATGTGGTAAGTAGTAAGTATTTAGATTTAAGAAAAAAAAAACAATTTGCAAGGTGAGGGCATGTATTCCTACTTTCAGAGATTGAAATGTCCAAATATCCTAATGCAAAAATAGTATACTGACATATTTAAGTAAACTGTGAATGGCTGCTATCCATACAGCAAAGCAGAAGTCAGCTAAACTGTAATCTTCCTATGAATACAGTAAAATATGTTTTTCATTTCTTGCAAATGTGCTGGGAATTACTGTCCCCCAAACAAGAGACAACTAATGAACGCGCTGGTTGGTGACCTGTGACCTTTAACACCTGACTCACTCGCACAGGAGCACGCCGTCCTTCAGGCTTTCCATGAAGTTGTCACCGACGCGGCGTCCCGTCACCTCCTGGATCCACAGTCGTAGCTGCTCCTCCTTCAACGGGTCATACTTCCCAGCCAACTGGAAGGGTCAAAGGTCAAAGTTGAGAGGTGAGGAGATCAAATTCAGGTGTATGAAACCCCAGAGAGGATGGGATTGAGGCAAGGGCCGCAAACTGTATGATTGGATGATGACTGGATGATATTCTTGATAAAACCATGACTGTGATCATCAGCAGTAAGCACAGGGGATGCAACACTCGTGATGATGTTGAGAGGACACCTCGAACCAAGTTTGCGAAAGGTTAATCAGAATATTTCTACAGTAGTGACTAAAAATGTCTAAATGCGTTATATATTTCTTCTGGCACTATGATCTCATCCCCACTGACCCCCCACCACACCCTGCCTCAAAGTGGTAAGGGCAATTTAGCATCTATTAACTTAACAACTTATATGAATGTTTCCAAAATCATTTTGATGGCACATAAACTCTTAAATGGGTGAATGGCACTTCTGTTGCACTCTGAGAGGTCGACATTGCTTGCAATATAGGCTAAGCAAGTTGCTGTAGCGGGTCATAACACTAAACCTCTCCCAGCACTATAGGCTTATAGGTGGAGTTAGCCAGCTAGAGATATGCATAGAGTGAGCCTAGAAATTATGACAATAAATGTCTGATCGTGAAAAGTTGCAGATTCCTCCTTATGTTTGTAAGCCAAGTAATTCAAATAGTCAGCGATTTAGCCAGTGGGTTAGCTTATGTTATGCCTACTGGCTTTGACAATTAGCATGTTAGTTAGCTTGATGGTCTTTTGGGGCCCCACTGTCATCTTCAAGGCACCTGACCCTAACCTTAACCCAAACCCTTAACTAACCCTAGCACCTTCCAGGCAGCACTGCCTTGAAGTCGACGATTTGGGCCCTAAAGACCATAGATCTTAGTTAGTTAGCCTTATTCTGATTTGAGTGTGTGCAAAAGGGATTACTGCCAAACCACAACAGATGTCTACACGTGAATGGGTAATTTACTTCTATGGCAACATGTTCTGAAGATATCATGTTCACTATGCACACACGTAACAGTATAAGTCATCTTGGTTACTATCACTGAGTGCTAAAAAGACAAATTGAGTGGCAGTATTCCATTTGAATTTCCAGCAAAAATCAAAATGGCAAAGAGGTGCTATGCTATACATTGTAGAATACAAATTGATAGGCTACTTACAGGATTTCTGAGCTCTATATCTACAGACTGGTGCCTGTGCATTCCCTCTATATTGTATCATATTGTATTGTGTCATTATGTTTTTTTAGTTTATTACAAAGATGCACTATTATTATGTTAACAAGTTAATTTATTATTGTGCTTCTCAACGGTATAGAGGGACCCCGAGATGAAATATTTTTAGCTTTAACAACGCAGGTGATACACTGTGTTGTTAACAGTGTTCAGCATCAAGTTGGGGCCATGAGTTAGCATATACAGTGATGTTACCCAAGGCCCACCTGTTCATTGAAAGCTTAATTGATACAGTAAGAAAAGTGATCAAGAGAAAGGATCCACTGTGGCTACACATGTACATGCATCAATGAGAAGACTTTGATGAAGTAAACTCATTATTTGCAGATGTGTACACTCAGTGCACTTCAGAGTGTGGTTTATGCAGCTCTATAATGCATTGGAAACCAATACAAACACAACTGTTTTGATTTCCTCTCTCTTCGGTCAATTTCAGCATCCAAGCAGTAAACACAACAATGACTCATTGAGGGCTCCCACAAACCTAGACACAGGGAAAATTACACTAATATGACCATACATGGAGTGCACGATGGACAATGCAGGGATTACTTGGTTCCAGGCCGACTAATCCATCCCAGAGTGTCATTAGATCCTATCTGACCAGAACAAAGGCCTGAGTGTCGTTCTGCAGAAAAGAGACTAGTGCAGGATGTATGTGTGTTCTTCGCAGCACTACTGTTCTTGTGAATGTCAGTGGGTCTGGGTATGTCTGCAAGGTTGACACCCCCATAACTGAGATTCCTGCAGGACAGCAAAGCGTGCACTCTCTCTCTCTCTCTCTCTCTCTGGCTGGCTGGCTGTTCTCCTTTTAAGACGTGGGACAGAAGGGGAAGCCAAGAGGAGACTGATTCCTGAGCAGTAGCCGGGAGAAGCTTCCTTCTCTGCTGAGCACACCAAACTAGGCAGAAACTGGTATCCACTCCCTCTCTCCCTGTCATGCAGACTCTCATCCCTCCTCTCTCTTCCTCTCTCTCCTCTCTTGCACATAGGCACACGCGCACACACACACACACACACACACACACACACACACACACACACACACACACACACACACACACGGTGGCATGGGTTCCAGGAATGTTCTTCTCCCAGCTGGTTAAACACACACACACACACACACACACACACACACACACTTTCATGCTCTTACACACACACACAAATCTTACATGCCAGTCCATCAACTGCACCCTGTCATCTTATTAGGGCAATGAGCGAACGTTATGTCAGAGATGGGGAATTGGATCTTGGCAGAGTCATTCAGTACGCTGTCTGTCTGACCCTTCTGTTTGAAGCTAATGGCATCTCAGTGCTGAATGAATTACATTGCAGAGAAAGATTTATAAATAAAGGAGAGAGAGAGAGAGAGAGAGATATAGATATCTATCCGAGATCTATTCGATTTATTCTATACCAAATATTTTGCCATATAAAGTATCTTGCCATCCTTAAAGGAAAAACACGCTTGCACATGGTGTACACACGATGGTACACACTCTTTAAGTATGTGTATGAAACACTATCAGTTGACTGAGCAGCAGTAATGTTATAGCCAGGCCAGCAGATCTGACTGTGCTGTCCCTCCTCACTTTGATCTGCAGGATGGAACACACACTTTTATCTTCCCTTTGAGTTTCTTTTTCTTTCATTTTTTTTTTTTTTTTACTTTTCTGTTGATGTTTCTTCTCCCTTTATCTTTCCTTTTCTCCCCCTGTTCTGACCTGCACTCTCTCAGGCCATGCACTCACTGAAGATTGTTGGCCTTCTCCTCCATCCATCTCTCTCTCTCTCTCTCTCACACACACACACTCACACACACACACACTTTTGCTATTCTACTCCCACACCTCTGTCTCTTCCAGCTCTCTCTCACTCTGACTGTATGTGTATGTGTGTATGTCTCTCTCTCTCTCTGTGTGTGTGTGTGTGTGTGTGTGTGTGTGTGTGTGTGTGTGTCGGTGTATTTGTGTGTGTGTGTTTCTCTCCCTCTCTCTGTGTGTGTGTGTCTCTCTCTCTGTATGTGTGTATGTGTGTGTGTGTGTGTGTGTGTGTGTGTGTCTGATTCTCTCTGTGTGTGTGTCTCTTTCTCTGTATGTGTGTGTGTGTATGTGTGTGTGTGTGTGTGTGTGTGTTCTCCTTCCCATCTCCCTTTATTGTGTTTACAGCTCATGGGTGTCTCCTGTCACCCAAGACAGAGAGAGCTGCTGCTGCTGCTGCTGCTGCTGTTTCTGCAGAGTCCATAAAAGGAGCTGGCCTGTGCGGCTTTAAGCGTCATACCTGTGTGTGTGTGTGTGTGTCTGTCTGTGTCTGTGTCTGTGTGTGTGTGTCTGTTTGTGTGTCTGTGTGCATGTGTATAAATGCATGTTTGACAAGTGCATGAATCAAAGTTGCATTTGTGTGTGCATGCCAGTGTGTAACTGGCTTAAATATACTTAACAATCATCTGATCACTCTCTGTATCACGTGTGTGCACAGCAGTGCAACTATCTTTCTGCCAAACTTTGCACACAATGCTTATGCCTTTGGATAACTCTACTCTTTTGAAGGAAAGCCTGTTTCAAATCCCCTCCCAACCGAACCCATGTGATGAAGCTTGGATGACACTCTTGTGTTGTAACCACTATCATCTTACGTCACCCATGCATGATATTGTAAGACACATTCTAGTAGCTCTACCGATGGGCCCTGATTGATGTGGAAAACTCTCTGGATCTGTGATATGACATGAGAGAGGAGTTGCTGGAAGGTCAAAGAGACATGTCCCCTAAAGACTAAAAAATACCCTCTTTGGCTAAGCAAATACTGGTGGAAGGCTTCTTGTAAACGTTAAAATCAGTGGCTTGTAAGTTTACCGATTAGATATCCATCTAATAGGTCTACATTCGTCTGTGGATATCCATGTGTTTCATTAGTGACTAATAAAGGGAAAAGACATATCAGATAGTAGAGCTAGTAAAAGTGTTGGTTTGATTATTTGCCCAATAGAGAAGAGAAGAGAAGAGGAGAGGAGAGGAGAGGAGAGGAGAGAAGAGAAGAGAAGAGAAGAGAAGAGAAGAGAAGAGAAGAGAAGAGAAGAGAAGAGAAGAGAAGAAGAGAGGAGAGGAGAGAAAAGCAGAGAAGAGAAGAGAAGAGAAGAGATCATAGCATAGCATAGCATAGCATACCATACCATAGCATAGCATAGAGTTGATTAGAACAGGGGGGTATAGATAGAAGGCCTGAGGGCTCTGTTGGCAGGGCTCATCATGTGGCGGCCCTCCCCTGCCCTTGCCCCTCTCTCAGACTGCCAGACCTGCTGCCGAGGTACGGCTATTGTAAATATTTATCCATCCGAGAGGCCAGTTAGAAGAGCCAGCATCAATATAAACCAGATCTGTCATAGTCCCTCCCCAGAGAGTGATACTTCTCCACCAGTTGTTCATACTCTAACCATAGAGAGCCTCAGATCATCACTGATTATGTGCGTATGCACTCACTGAAGAAGTGTGTCTCAATAAACTACTTAGACCTAATAAAACAGGTCCTTTCCTCTAAATTTATGTTTTACAATTACTCTTATAATCGATCTCTTATAATAATGATATTATCCAAAGTAACTTACAAAACAGCATGTTTATTCTTAGGTATCAAACCCATGATTTTGATGTAGTTAGCTGTCAGCTACTGATCAGTTCAGCTAGAAGTGCATAATGACAATATAATTGGACAAAGTCTACCAGAGTGTCCTGTATGGTCTACTGAGAGGAACATGATGTGTCAGATATATCAGGACACACACTAACGATGTGACGCACAGGAACGTGTTTAGTTAGGGGGTGACTATGCTCTGGGGGTGCTGTGGAGAGTCAGAGTGACTCTAGAAACTTCTAGAATGTGTGACACAAAGAGTGGTTCTGTCTTTCTCTCGTTTATTCTTTCCCTTATCTCAACATTCTCTCTCTCTCTTTCTTGCCTTCATACTCTCTCACGCTTTGTTTCTTTTCTGTCTCTCAGTTCGTGTTATTGTTTCTGTCACTCTCTGACCTCTTCCCTCTCTGACAGACAGCTTTGCTTTCTAGGTTTTTTCATCAGCATTTTTTCTGTCAACAAAAAAATTCAAATAGCATTACTTTTTGTGACGAGACAGGGAGAGAGAGAGAGAGGGAGAGAGAGAGAGAGAGAGAGAGAGAGAGAGAGAGAGAGAGAGAGAGAGAGATTATGTACAAATATGGAAATTCACCGACATGGCAGCATACACACATAAAGAGAGAAAAGAAAAGACAGACCACTTACACAGATAAAATTCACACACACACACAACGGAAGCATTTGGACCGTACCTTGCTCTTGACCTCAGCTGACATTCCAAAACTGGGTCCTCTGGTAAAATGGCCAGCCATGGTTTCTTTTTTTGTCCTTTGGTTACAGTTAATCTCTCTTTCAGATTCCACTACTGGTCTTATCCCACCGTCTGCTCTTGAAGCGTGGCCCAGAAGTAGCGCTTGTAACTTTCCCTCATTCTTTTAAAAACCTTTTCCATCTCGTGCGTATTCAGCTCGCCTGCCCATTGGCTGGGAATGTCGTCCAATCGCAACAGGGGGAATCACGACAGGCACTGATGAGATCACCAACATGGCATTAGCCTCGGACGCAACTCATTCTTTTAGACCTGGTGTCAGTGACAAATTGCATCCCATTTCAAAATTTTCAAACATTTTATGTTTCACATTACCACGTTATAAACTCTTATGTGTCACAAAACAGTTGTTTATTTAGAACAGTTTATTCATCCATTGTACATGTTGGCTGGTTTGAAGTTTAACATCTGTCTTGCGGTTTGTTTACAATGAGGAACGTGTTGACCACATGCTGTTTATTGACCACATGTTGTTTATTTATGTTCACACAACTTAATGTTGGGATGGATTCTTAATGTACTACACTTTCTTTAATTCTCTATCTGTCCCTTTACACTTTAATTTACTTTTGTTTACTATGTTTTGCTCTCATTCATTTAAAACACATTGAATTGCCTGTGTGTATGAAATCCACTATACAAATAAACTTGCCTTGCTACGTATGGCCTTTCATGGTTATTCTGCTTGTTCTAGTGAGAACAATGTGCCTGCTGGAATTGTAATTGTCTTAATTTATTTGGGTTGTACTTGTGGTACTATAACAATACTATGAGAGCAAGACCTAAGTGAATTAGAGGCGCTGAGTTGGTTAAATAATTAATGCCGGAAGGAGTGAGTCATCAGGGTTTCCTAGCCAGCTGATTCCACTCCGTGTGAGTGTATGTGTGTTCCTGACCATTTTTCTTCTGTCTGTGCGGTTGTTTGTGTGTTCGTGTCGGTCCAATTTGTGGATGTGTGTGTGTATCTGTATCTGTATATGAGTGTTTTTGTTTTTTTTTTTACCTTTTTTTTACCTTTACCTTTATCTATGGTTGTGTGGGTACGTTTGGACCTTTCTATGTGTGTGTGTGCGCGTGTTAGGATTAGGATGACCTCAGCCCATAAGAGTGAGAGGAATGATGAGGTGCTGATCCTCGTTTACACACTCATGTCAGCACTGTGTGTGTGTGTTTGTGTGTCAGAAATCAGTGGCATTTAGGTCTGCAGACAAAAACAGAGAGAGAGAGAGAGAGAGAGAGAGAGAGAGAGAGAGAGAGAGGAGAGAGGAGAGAGAGGAGAGAGGGGAGAGAGAGAGAGAGAGAGAGAGGAGAGAGTGGAGAGAGAGAGAGAGAGAGAGAGAGGAGAGAGAGAGAGAGAGAGAGAGAGAGAGAGGAGAGAGGAGAGAGAGGAGAGAGAGAGAGAGAGAGAGGAGAGAGAGGAGAGAGAGAGAGAGAGAGAGGAGAGAGTGGAGAGAGTGGAGAGAGAGAGAGAGAGAGAGCTGTATCTGGATGGCAGGGCAGTGAGGTCAAGGATGGATGAGAGAAGACTAAGAAGGATGAGGAATGAATGAAGATGAGGAATGGACTATGTAGAATAAGAAAAGAACAAACATAACAAGAGGAAGGAAAAAAAGAGAGATGTATATGTACAGTTGTGGCAAGAGACAAAAGTGAAGGATTAAGTGTTATTTTTGCCTGATGGTAGGTGAGAGAGAGACAGAGACAGAGACAGAGACAGAGAGAGAGAGAGAGGAGAGAGTGAGATAGAGAAGGGGGGAAAGAGAGAGAGAGTAAGATATGTGGCTGAGAGAGATAGGGTTATATAGAAGAGAGAGAGAGAGAGACACACACACATAGGGATGAAGTTGTATGGTGACAGATGGAGGCAGAGACGGAGAGAGTGAGTGAGCCGAGAGATTTACAGTGAATGCGGCATGTCATTGTCCTGTGAGTCACACTGTGTGCCTGCACAGCGAGAGTGGAAAATGCAGACCGCTGCCATCGGGCCTGTGCACTGACCAGCCGCCCCTCTGCTTCTGCTTACACTTCACGCACGCACGCACGCACGCACGCACGCACGCACGCACGCACACACACACACACACACACATGGTAATAAAGGGCAGTAACAATGGTAGAGTTGATGATAGATACATAGTTCATAAACAGGTAATTTAAAAGCCTAGGTGGTTTGTGTGTCATAATACGACTCAAAGTTTGCTATACACTCTGCGAATGCTGTGGAGATATGTCTTGCTGTATGTTGATTTGAATTATTTAATGTACCAATTTACGATTTGGTTACTATCAAGAGTACTCTATTCTCTATTCAATTGGTATTGATTTAAAGACAGTATAAGTACCCTTAGATATTATTGTCATATTGTCAAGTATGTTTTAATAAGTTTTTAAATGATTCAGTGGGCTGTTTAGGAATATGGTGCAAAAATGGTCCGACAAGCGGGAAGCCACTTAGAAAAGGAACTACACTTGGATTCCAAGTCCTGAAAAGAACATGTGAACTCTTGAAAACCCTCTGTCCATATTTCCAGACTTTGCGCTTACATCATATCCGTAGAGTCCACTTCCATCTCCCAAGTGCCATGTCATGGACAACTCTTCCTTTCTGGTGTCAGTCTATTCGGTCAGTTCTGTAAGGGGCGAGGGGGATGGAAATCATTTTTTTAATCTAGACGAAAACACAAACCAACTGTACCAAATGGGGTCGTTAGGTAAAGAATGAAATAGGCATGGTTGGATCTAGTCCCATGGGATAAGAGGTGACCTCACCCGTACTTGATGACAGCCTGGGGACAACGCGGCGATGAAGACGTGGACTGGAAATTATGTCAGAAATGAAGACAAACAAAGCTGTGCCTACTTATTCCTCTTTGATGGACCAACCCTGTACTTTCAGCCGAGACATTAGGCCCTTATGCACCGTAGGAACTTTTTGCAGTTCCCAGAACATACAGTTCCTAGAACCCCTTTTCCCGCACATTCGGACAGCATGGAACTGGGGATTATTTAGTTCCTTTGATCGCAGTTCCTATAACTATTTCAACTCTTGGGGTAGGGTCATTTCCCTGCGCATAGGAACCATGACTGATGTACATGCCAAGGTAAAAATAATGTATTGGGTTAATTGGGTTGATTGATCTGCTATTGTCTTTTTTTCTGTACTCTATCCCTGGCCATGTGGGAACTTCTGGGTTCTGTGTGTCTCTGTTTTGTATCGCTTAGTTAGCCTAGCTCCAATTGGACTTGTTATGCATTAATGGTAGAAATATATATATATATATAAGAGAACAAGAAACACGATTGAACAGAACCTTGTAAAGCATTCAGGAGCATAAGGACATTGTCTAACTATGTTAAAACAAACAATTAGCTTCACGCCTTAGCACCTCTGATAGCAAGGACTGCATTGCTGCTCTTTCATTTGTTATTCAGTTGAAGGTCATAAATAAGGTGTGTAAACAGTTAGTGTTGAATCTTTTTTTTTTGTTCTAGGAGCAAATAGTAAGCTTAGCCTCTATTCATGCTTCCTGCTAAAAGTTGGGTCTGGGGAAATTAATGAGCTCCTCTGTGAAATGAGAGGGAGACGTGTGTGTCCTCACATGACTGAACAAAACTCAGGCAGTAAAGTAAGCAGTTTGAACTAGCAATAGAATGTGCATCTTTTTCTTCAAGAGTGAGTGAGTGTGTCTGTGTGCTTGTGTATGTGTGTGCATGTGGTAGTGACCGTTACAGTCCATTTGATTAATTCAAAGTTTGTCTGTTAGAAGAAAGAAAGAGAGAGAAAGAGAAAGAGAGAGAGAGAGAGAGAGAGAGAGAGAGAGAGAGAGAGAGAGAGAGAGAGAGAGAGAGATGGAATGTAAATGCTTTATTTGGGCATAGAGACAACTGCATGGCCAAGAGCTGCAATTAGGAACGTAGCGTGAAGGCTAAGAAGCTTCTGGAACATGTATGAAAGAACCAAACTAATTTTACAACAGGAACACCAGCAACTAATATTTCCGCTTATTAAAATAACAGGGGAAAAAAACACTTTTGATAACATTTGATACATCCCTCACTGCCTCATAAGGAAACCAGAGAGAAACCTGGAAAAAGGTCATGATTTTCTTTTCCTCCGTGGCAAGAATAGGAACAATAATCTGTCGTTTTGTCATTCAATTTATGATAGGGGGAGAGAGCGTATAAGTATAAGTATATAGTCTTTTGATTTTGAATTTGGTCTCTACAGCGGCGCTCGGAGCGGAGCAGTGAGGGGTTAGGTGCCTTGCTCAAGGGCACTTCAGCCGTGGATGTGGGCATGGGACACCCCCGCCCATTTTTTTCTAATTGATTTTGATTTTCTACAATATGGCACTATTGTTTAGCCTGGGAATACCCATACGAACTTTCGGCAAGATTGGGATTTATTCTGCAGGTCCATCTGGCAAAGAGGCCACTGAAGTCCATAAAACACAGGCACGCAAATATAGTCGCTAAGCCGGCATGGACGTGTATTACTTTGGAATTGAGTAAACAACTGCAATGTGCATTTAAACCTTTGTTTACAAGATGGCTACACTTTTGAAACGATTTGGTAAAAGTTTGTATGTACCAATTTAAACCTTGTAAGGTGTTCATATTTTTGTTAGTCAGCCAATGTTCCTTGGCCTGGTGGACCCACCACATTATTAGGCTTTTAAATCAATACAGCCATAACAATTTATGTAATAATACTTAACAGATGTTTACTTTACCTCAATGATATAGACATCATTTATGGTTCATATTTGCTATTTACCCTGTACCGATGCTTATTTCCCAGAACTTAATCAGAACAGGTGAAAGTGCTTGAAATGTAACGATTTTGTAACTTTGTGTGGGAATAACAGGTGCAGAAAGACAACATTCCCACACAGACACTTACACTCAGACACGCACACATATAGACACACAGACTAGGGGTGTGCATCTTCATCACTGAGGCGATACGATACACCTTTCGATACACTGCCAACGAGACGAAGTCTGACAGATTGAATGTTTACAACTCCCATGCCCCTCCCCCACTACCACCGAGCACTCTCTCATCGAGTTTGTGCTCGTCAGTGCGCACCAGACTGCACCAGACTGTGATTGACAGTCAGATTTCAAACAGCCCTGCTCTGATTGGACCACAGGAACCGGGAGCTGTGGATTTTTGCGAAACAAATAACAGGCTCTAGGTGGAGGTAGAAGTGTGGGTTTTTTTCTAAAACCGGCTGATTTATGTTGTTCTGTCAGAGCATAGTGTCGGTTTCAGTGAATATGATCAAAAAAATCTTGCCAACTGCAGCTTTAAAGATTCATATGAGACAACCACCGATAAGATACAATACGATTCTCCCATCTGCAATGCGATGCAGAAAAATATTATGCTATGGAAGACATAGGTACGGATAGTTCATGTTCACAATTTTAACAGGTACAACGGGACAATTACCTAAACTCAAAGCAGCGGTGCCTTTTGGCAGTTACAAGCTGATCAATGGATCCAAAAGTTGTAAAGATTTCCTGTACAGATCACTCTCCATTTATAGTATGTGCTTCACGCTATGAACAGGAGGGACAACTCAGCCATAACAAAGTCCTTTTAGGCAAGTCCCTCCACTCGGCGGCCATATAGCAACGCTTTTTGGGCACTCATCGGGCATCCTCTTCGGCAGAAATGCGCGTGAGCAAGGCTTCACGACACCAATCTTGCTCCAGCGGCGAGTTCACAACACATGATTGGCAAAATGTCTTCATAACACACCACATGATTGGCTCAATGTATTCACACGTTGACGGTTTGCCGAGGAAGGGGTGTGATATGTGTAGTAACGGCCATATTGGCGTTACAAACTAGCCCCATGCATTTCTATGGAGGGTTTTTTGAGTGCTGTGTCTCCTCATCAGAAAGTCTCTGGCCATAAACAGAAAGAGTGCTGCTCTTCCTATGACCAATTACAAAAAAAATAACAAAAAATCACAAAGGTAGGCTACACATTACAACTTCCTCCAAATGGAAAATTATCGAAAATTATGAACAAAGAGCATTGGCAGTAACAAGGCAGTAGAAGTCCCCATCTCGCAGTATGAATGAATTGTATTTTAAATTAAGATCCTTGCGAGAAGATGCCAAATTTTTCGCTAGTCACTAGATAACATTTTCTGTCGCTAGGGACTAGGTCCTACTTCTAAATGAGTTGAAGTATAGCTACAAGTCGGTTTTTATCGATTCGGAGACTTTACACACGATACATTTCAAGTTCACTTTTGCCATCGATGCAACCGAAGTTCGGTCTGATATTGACCTAAAGTATGTTGAAACATGATACCGTGTGTGAACTTTTGTCTCATACCTCATCTCGGCTTGTCCCCTGCACTCGGAAATCTGGCGCTAGTTAGCCGATGCTACCAACATATTTTCGATGGGGGTTTTTATGTTCTTCACAGAAAATGAGCCAAGGCCAATGAATTTGAGTTAGAAGAAATAATAAATAACATATTTTTTCTTTTAGCAATCATTGAAAACGGGTCCCACAGACCCGAGTACCTTGCAAGGGTTAAGTTTCATTTCACTGCTAGTTACGCCTCTGCTAGAAGTTGTAAGTCAATGAACCTTTTCCAGACCCACTCTCAATAGTACAATTGTGAAGGTCAGGGTATTCCCGGTAGGCCAGTCAATCTAGCCCAAAAAGACAAAATATTTGCAACAGAAATGTCTCATAGTTTTTATTGGTCCTAATACCCTCCTGAATCAGATGCTAAAAGTCTACCACCGTAGATGGAGTGGAACATATATTTTTTCAAGATTGTTGTGACCAACACTCTAGGAGAGCAGTCGAGGCCTTGATGACGGCAATTGCAGGGCATTGTGCTGCAACCAGGCTGCAATTGAGGGGAGATTTTTCAATTAATAGCTATCATTATGAAACTTCGCCAGTTGATTAGTGACATCATGCAAAAGAAAAAATGTATTACAAGTTTTTGAGATTTTATGTATATGCAAATTAGGCATGTATTCATAAAATGTACCATAATTTGCATCTATTACAAAACACAGAATCTGAAAATTGAATGAAGCCAGATTAAAAATGTATTGTTTAATTATGCTGAGACAATACAGAAAGACAGAATTAAAGAAGGGACTGTGGCTATGTTTCTCTATCATCCCATACATTAGAAAATACTATTTAGAGTCAGATGTTTTGGTAGCCTGGCGGGCCGTCCTATATCATTGAAATGTATAGTCTGGAATCGAACCATTCACCTCGCTTAATCCAAAGGGCCGGCAGAGAATTGTCTTTCAAACTGCCTAGGCATGCAATAGGCCAGCGCTACGACCATATCCGTATCCAGGCAAGTCACTCCACTCAGCGGCCATATAGCAACGCTTTTTGGGCACTCGTCGGGCATCCTATTCAGCAGAAATACACGCAAGGCTTCACGACACCAATCTTGCTCCAGTGGCGAGTTCACAACACATGATTGGGAAGATGTCTTCACAACACAACATATGATTGGCTCAATGTATTCACATCACACCACATGATTGGCTCAATGTATTCACGTGTCGCCATTTTGCAGAGGAAGGGGTGGGATATGTGTAGACAACGGCCATATTGGCGTCACAAACTAGCCCTATGCATTTCTATGGAGGATTTTTTGAGTGCTGTCTCCTCATTAGAAAGTCTCTGCTTTAATATACAAAATAACAGGTAGGCCATGACACTTTTTTTTTCTTCCAGGCATGCAGCTCTCTGGTGTGCATATCTTCACTTTTCTTTGAACTCTAACATTTTTGATCCTGCATCCGAAATACATGGATGTGTGTGATTTAACTTTGCCTAGTCTCTAATTAGAGTCTAATTATTAGACTCGTGATTCGGCGGACATGTTTGAAAAGACATTGCCATCAAAATCACATTTACAGTTGATTTGATATTAGAGTGCAGTGTTGCTGCTAAAACAGACATTTCAGAAGAGTTAATTTTGGCAGAAGTGCTTTTCCCAATATTTTGCATGCTGTTGGAGTTTTTCTATGCCAAGTCAAGACAAAATTGAGTTCTTAAAATTGTGTCAATGCATTTGTAGGCAACTCTGTTAGTAAGCTATTCCAGAGACTTTCTAATGTGGAGACACAGCACTCAAAAAATACTCCATAGAAATGCATGGGGCTAGTTTGTCACGCCAATATGGCCGTTGTCTACACATATCCCACCCCTTCCTCGGCAAAACGTCGACATGTGAATACATTGAGCCAATCATGTGGTGTGATGTGAATACATTGAGCCAATCATATGGTGTGTTGTGAAGACATCGTGTCAATTATGTGTTGTGATCTCGCCGCTGGAGCAAGATTGGTGTCGTGAAGCCTTGCGCACGCGCAGTTCGACCCAAAGACTGTGCCCGATGAGTGCCCATAAAACGTTGGTATATAGCCGAGTGGAGGGACTTGCCTAAAAGGACTTTGGCTATTCTGAGGCAGATGGTCACATGGGTGATCATTGCAAGGCTCAGAGCGCCTCCTAGGGGCCAGTGATGTAAATATCAAGTCTAGTTCCCAGAAGGCTACATTTTGCAACTGCGTTGCCCACACATTTTTCTTACTAAATATGATGTGCACTAGACTACCATATTCCTTGACTACGCAACATGTAAACTATTGTAGTTGGCAGCACAACCACACGCACGTAAACGTATGTCATTCTTGTCTGAAAAATTCCTGCAGAATTGAGAAGCGACTAACAACTTTAAATTTTATTTAAATCTGGGTCTACATCTTACACCATTAGGAGAAATGCTTTTTAAAGAGAACGTGGGGGGCTCTTAAAAGAGCCTTTGGGTTAAGACTTGTTAGATTCGTTTTACTTGGAGCTGGTGTACTTGGTCACGGCCTTCGTTCCCTCGGAAACGGCGTGCTTTGCAAGCTCACCAGGCAGAAGCAGACGCACTGCAGTCTGAATCTCTCTTGAGGTAATGGTAGAACGCTTGTTGTAGTGAGCCAGACGGGAAGACTCTCCAGCAATGCGCTCGAAAATATCATTCACGAAGGAGTTCATGATACCCATAGCCTTGGAAGAAATACCGGTGTCGGGATGGACCTGCTTCATGACTTTGTAGATGTAGATGGCGTAGCTTTCTTTCCTGGTCCTCTTGCGCTTCTTACCTCCTTTTCCAGCCGACTTAGTCACGGCTTTCTTGGATCCCTTTTTCGGGGCGGACTTCGCTGGCTCTGGCATACTGTCTGCTTACTGAATCCTTCCTAGATGGCTGAAATAACTTAGGTGCCACCTATATATACAACGCCCTATTCTAATTTATAACCGAAAACGACCAAGACCAGATTACTGAACGATTTCCCTCCTAAATTAACCAATGGGTTGGTTAGTTTGAATCGCAGGGGGTGGTCCGTCTGTACAACCAGCACCGCCCACAGCACGAACCCCCCCTCTTTGTCACCTTCCCGCACTTTTAGAACATCTGTGGATTTTTTTGTTTTGAAAAATAAACCATATTTAATGAAAGCCCCTTGTGTGAATTAAGCGATAGTCTACTCTTAGTGATACCAGTATTTCCAGTAGGCTAAATATAATCTGACACAAGTTACAGAACATAATGTCATTGCAACACCATTGTTCAGGTTAGACAACGATAGATTCCAGGATTATTTTAGAATAAGGGGATGCTTGTACGTTTGGGTCTGTGGTTTTATTCACAAACGCCATTTAGGCTACTGGCGTTATAGAGGGTTTGGTCTGCTTTTAATCAGACATGAGTAAATTTAACTAAGTAGGCCTATTGAAATGAACTACAGAGTACCACTAGGCTGAATGGTCACCGCTCTCCTAAAGACAAACAGAATAGGCTACTGCGGACGAGAACAGTGTATGGGCATGTAATGGGCGCTCTATGACTTTTTATATTCACAGCTTTAATTCAAATTAATTCATATTGCAACCCACATTCGCTTTTAAAGACAGTTCATACTGATGGAAGATGTGGTTGTTTTTGTATAGCAAGACTTGACTCAAGAAGCGCCAAGACAGCGTCCAAAGGTCAACTGCACGAACGAGGGGGTCTACTTCACGTTAGCTGTTCAAAACCCTAGGGGCCTACCAACATAAGAGTTTCTCGAAGCCAGGCGCAGCTACCCATTATTTAGACTAAACAATGTGCAGATTAACATGAAATCAGAAATGCTTTTAGAACGGCCATGTGGGTGGCTCTTAAAAGAGCCTTTGGGTTGATAAGTGTAACACTTTACTTGGAGCTGGTGTACTTGGTGACAGCCTTGGTTCCTTCAGAGACGGCGTGCTTGGCCAGCTCACCGGGCAGAAGCAGACGCACTGCAGTCTGGATCTCCCTGGAAGAGATGGTGGAACGCTTGTTGTAATGAGCCAGACGGGAAGACTCTCCAGCGATGCGTTCAAAGATGTCGTTCACGAAGGAGTTCATGATACCCATCGCCTTGGAAGAGATACCGGTGTCGGGGTGGACCTGCTTCATAACTTTGTAGATATAGATGGCGTAGCTCTCCTTCCTGGTCCTCTTGCGCTTCTTGCCACCTTTCCCAGATGACTTGGTCACGGCTTTCTTGGAGCCCTTTTTCGGGGCGGACTTTGCTGGCTCAGGCATCTTGTTTCCACTGATTACTCAAACGAAAACGTCAGTGCTGTGAAGAGAGTTTTGACCCAATATATACAATGTCTGATGGGCGTGTCACTTACGCCTCTTGGCGAACACGACCAATAGACAAGGGTTAGTAATTTTAAGGCCCAGAGGATGGTCCGCCTGGACAGTAGGCGTCGCCCACTGCACCTTTGTTTAACTCTACACTTTAGCAACTGTTCCCGCACTTTTCCCCCATTATGAAAGGAGCAATGGAATTAGTGCACTTTTTTAAAATAAAAAGTATATAAGCTTACCAATGTTCACACAAACATGTATAACCTCAACTCTGCTTATTAAATCTGCACCCAGTTTGCCATCATAGTGATTTTAAGAGAATCCTATATACCCACTGAGCAGGACTTAAATAAAACCATTCGCTGTTGTTTTCTCTTAAGCAGAGCAAATTAATTAAATATTGATATCTTGCACAATACTACTACTTATTATTATTATGAAAACGCAACCAAATCACTTTACACTTTAGCCTACACGTGACTTTACATCAAAATAGTCTATATTAACCGATTAAATACCGCGATAAGAGATGAGATAATCTGATACATGTCCTCTGATCCATCAAACCCTCTTCTCTGATGTTAGTAGTAAATTGGGCAATTCCGCGCAAAACTGTCACATCCATAACGCCAACACAATGGCATGGTATTTAGTTGGCCTTATGGATGTGACAGTTTTGCGTGGAACAGTTCCAGATACCGAATACATACACAGTTGCATGCCGTTTGTGAGTGGGCCAAATGGGTCTTAATTGTTGAGCTGTAACTGGCCTTGTAAAAATACCAGTCAATGTGCACAAATTAAACACTTTTACGGGGAGATATTCCTTAGACTAATAATGAAAATAATAACAACGAGAACAAAACATAAATGTTTTCCTTCAGCTTGGCTACTTGGACTCCTAATACTTATCTTTCCTAAGTTTCATTAGATAGACAAAATATGAATGGCGTAAGCTGATCCGAAACATTAACCCAAGTAGCCGATGCAACAAAAATAACAATCTGGATGACCTTTCCAAAACATGTAAAGAAGACTCTAGAAAATTGTTTGCAATTTCAGTTAAGTCAGCACATGACCTTTAAAACACGTCGAATAGAAAACATTTTTTGGAGACGTATGTTCGCTAAATGCCCGCGCAGTCTCCATTCCGTAAAAGGAGGGACAGTGAAGGGGGTCGTGCTTAGTAGTTTTCACCAACGTCCTCTCTGTGGAAACTACCACGAGTTGCACGGAACATGCTTTCTACATTCGTGCAGCTTTCAGTCGCAAGCAGTCTCAAAAATGTCCGGAAGAGGTAAAGGAGGCAAAGGTCTTGGAAAAGGAGGCGCAAAGCGTCACCGCAAAGTTCTTCGTGATAACATCCAGGGTATCACCAAACCTGCGATTAGGCGTCTAGCTCGCCGTGGTGGTGTGAAGCGAATCTCTGGTCTCATCTACGAGGAGACCCGTGGTGTGTTGAAGGTTTTCTTGGAGAATGTAATTCGTGATGCCGTTACCTACACCGAGCACGCAAAGAGAAAAACTGTGACCGCTATGGACGTCGTCTATGCTCTGAAACGCCAGGGTCGTACTCTATACGGTTTTGGTGGATAAATATGCAATCTATTCGTTGACATGAACCCAAAGGCTCTTTTAAGAGCCACCCAATTACTTTTAAAAGGCTGTATTCGAGAATTAACAGATCAGTTGAATGATTAAATGCCTCACTTTCTTACTGTTGACTGATAACAATGTCATTGTTAGAAGACTGGGTCATTGTGATCATATGAAACGTTTAACATGCAGTCATCCATGGTTGCCTATAGTAAGTCATGAGAATCTACCTTCACATACAAATAAATAAACTGCAATAACCTCAAATCTATGGTGAGACGCCATGTGTGCGCTACAGAATAACACCATTGTTATTAGCCTGAAGTTCTGGTTCTGGTATACTGGTCCCATGTTGAATAGTCCTACCCCATAAAACAAAAAGGCCATCGCTTGAGTATTACATGCAAACGTGTTTAAAACTAGTTGTCCAACTAGATGACCAGTTTTCATTATCTGTCCGAGCGTTTATGCCTTTATGGCCTGACAGATAGAAACGTCAGGATGTGTAGAAATATTTACTTTTAACAGTGAATCTGTCTTACAGTGGTGCACAAATCTACCCAATGGGTTTTAACCACTTAATTCCTTAGAAAAGGCTGTATTTGACTTTTTACAGATTATTTAAATGAATTTAAAATACCCCACTCCCGTACAGTTGGCTGACGGCAATGTTGTATATTAATTTCCAGATGTGGAAAACATCTTTTGCAAAAAAAGCATACTTTGCAAAATAATAATTTGCAAGATGCTGTAAATGGCTACTATTTTCTTTATACTGTAAAAATGTCTCAACAAATTGTAATAAAAACAGTAGACACATTTTTATAGTAAAGTTTTGTTGTGTAAACGGTAGTGATTCGAGAAATTTTCGAGAAAAAAAGTCAGTGAGAGAAACTGTAATCATGAAGTGTAACGCCAAATGTAAAGTATTTGCCATAGATGTCCTTCATTCAAAAGAAAAATGCGGGAAAGGAAACACAAAAGGTTGTGTAAACTGATGATCTGTGGGTGGCGCTAACCTTCTCTCACTGACGGCGCCCTTCTATTCAAAATGACCAATCGTGTCTGGGTATTTTATTTAGGCGGGACATTGCAGCCATTCTGGTCGTGGGTGTGTAAAGTGACGCAGTCTTGTATTTACATAGAACGGCATATATACCAGATAGCTTGATGTGTCGAGCAGACTATCGAACTGACATTCGAGACAACAACATGCCTGATCCAGCTAAGCCAGCCCCAAAGAAGGGCTCTAAGAAAGCCGTGACGAAGACTGCCGCTAAGGGAGGCAAGAAACGCAGAAAGTCCAGGAAGGAGAGCTATGCCATCTATGTGTACAAAGTCCTGAAGCAGGTCCACCCGGATACCGGTATTTCTTCCAAGGCTATGGGTATCATGAACTCTTTTGTGAACGACATCTTCGAGCGTATCGCTGGAGAGGCCTCACGCTTGGCTCACTACAACAAGCGCTCCACCATCTCTTCCAGGGAGATCCAGACCGCAGTGCGTCTGCTTCTGCCCGGTGAGCTGGCTAAGCACGCCGTCTCAGAAGGAACCAAGGCTGTCACCAAGTACACCAGCTCCAAGTGAATTGTGCTATACCATCAACCCAAAGGCTCTTTTAAGAGCCACCCACGTTCTCTAAATGGTAAATCCAACAATATAGCCTCAAGCGGCAAGGGCGGGCCCGAGGTGGTGTGTGTACCTTTTTTAAAAAAAAACTAAAAAAAAAAACTGTCTAAACCGACATGACCGCTGCTTCGCGGCACGGCGGGCATAATAATAATAAAAAAGTGGCATTAGGTGACTGTATTTGTGCTGAATGTGTTTGTGTGTGTGTTGGACATCGTGTGTATGTGAGATGCATGAGTTGCAGTTGCTATTAGTTATAAATAGTACTGGTGCCTCCACTGGACCCCCTCGCTTTGTCCGTATTCACTGATCTTGTGAGCCTCTACATCTCAAAGGATTATTTTCAAAGTTATACCAGAAACTTTCTAATGAGACACAGCACTCAAAAAACCCTCCATAGAAATGCATGAGGCTAGTTTCTTAACGTCAATATGGCCGTTACTACACGTATCACACCCCCTACTCGGCAAAACGTTGACATGAAAATACATTGAGCCAATCACATGGTGTGATGTGAATACATTGAGCCAATCATATGGTGTGATGTGAATACATTGAGCCAATCATATGGTGTGTTATGGAGACATCGTGCCAATAGTGTGTTGTGATCTCGCCGCTGGAGCAAGATTGGTGTCGTGAAGCCTTGCCGAAATGGATGCCCGACGAGTGCCCAAAAAGCGTTGCCATATGGCCGCCAAGTGGAGGGACTTGCCTAAAAGGACTTTGGTTATAGCTGCACATTTTAGTATTTCTATGATAAGTTTGCTTCAGAGTATTTCACACATTTCTACTGAACTAGGAAATATGGCTTTTAGCCACGACTTTATGACTTTCTTTATGACTTTTTAGCCATGACTTTATGACTTTCTAATGAGGAGACACAGCACTCAAATTCCTCCATAGAAATGCATGGAGCTAGTTTGTAACGCCAATATGGCCGTTGTCTACAAATATCCCACCCCTACCTCGCCAAAACGTCGACATGTGTATACATTGAGCCAATCATGTGGTGTGGTGTGACTACATTGAGCCAATTATGTGCTGTGTTTGTACAGACATAGTGCCAATCATGTGTTATGAACTCGCCGCTGGAGCACGGTTGGTGTCGTAAAGCCTTGTGCACGCGCATTTCTGCCGAAATGGATGCCCGATGAGTGCCCAAAACGCGTTGCAATATGGCCGCCGAGTGGGGGGGACTTGCCTAAACAATGTCCACCATGTTTTTTGTTCACGTGAGCAAAGTCTTTTTGTTGTTGTCACAGGGTGTGAATAGCTCAGATGTGTGGCCAAGGCTATTCGTACCAGGGGTGTAAATAGACACAACACATGATTGCCACTATGTATTCACAACACACCACATGATTGGCTCAATGTAATTGCGTTACAAACTAACCCAATTCTGGAGGATTTTTTGAGAGCTGTGTCTCATTAGAAAGTCTCTGGCTACACTCTTACCAACGAACAACGTTTGAAAGACATTCGTGTCAAAGTACCTTTCAGGAAATGCGTGAACATGTTAAGGTAGAGCTAAGAAACACTTCTGCAAAGTAACAATGTCGGATCTACTTTGTTTCGTTGTGAGGTTGGGTGAAGCTCAGCTGCAAGTAAGATGTGGGCATTTTGTAAAGAGGAGGGAGAATGAAGGGGCAGTGCTTAGTAGTTTTCAACAAGGTCCTCTCTGTGGAAACTAGAACGAGTTGCAAGCCATTGCCACTTCACATTTGTGCAAATTTTAGTCTCAAAAGTCTGAAAGATGTCTGGCAGAGGTAAAGGAGGAAAGGGTCTTGGAAAAGGTGGCGCAAAGCGTCACCGCAAAGTCCTTCGTGATAACATCCAGGGAATCACCAAGCCTGCAATCAGGCGTCTGGCCCGCCGTGGTGGTGTGAAGCGTATCTCTGGGCTCATCTACGAGGAGACCCGTGGTGTGTTAAAGGTTTTCCTGGAGAACGTGATTCGTGATGCCGTCACCTACACTGAGCACGCCAAGAGAAAGACTGTGACCGCCATGGATGTCGTCTATGCTCTGAAACGCCAGGGTCGTACACTGTACGGTTTTGGTGGTTAAAAATCAGATTTTTCCTTCGACTTGTACACAAAGGCTCTTTTAAGAGCCACCCAACTCCTCATAAAAGGTTGTGTTCCTGTATTTATAGTGTAATCTAAATTATGGAAAGGCTATGAATATTCCACTTCCATGCAGTTGCCTGACAACAATATAGTTTGTTGTCACACGACCGAGACTGGGGCATTTACCATCTCATGAAATCATCCCATGGTAGTTAAGAGAAAGCCATGTATTCATATGAAAATCATTCCAAAACAACCAAGAAGCGCCAGAACAATATTGTTATAATAATTCATCATAAAGTGCGACCCATGATTGCGCCATAGAACAACATCAGATAAGGCTAAACTCAGGGTTCACAAATGATCAAACAAAACAAAACGAAAATACATGCTCAAATGTCGTGTGTGCTATTACAAAGTCTTAAACAAGTCGGTGTCATAACTAGGGTTTTAACAGAGAGGGAAAAAGCGGAATCTAGTAATCAAGGATTTTTGGAAGGAACGTCAGGATGTATAGAAAGAGTTACTTTTACAGTCAAGGAGTGTTTCCTATATGTTACTGTTCACTTGTAATTTCCCTTTGCACAATGATGTAGAAGCCTTGGTTTTTTATACTGTTAAATGTCTGTCAAAACAATGGCAGTAAAAACAGTGCAGTAGAGAACAGTTGTTTTCTTTTTTTTACCGTCGAGAAATGCCCCAAAGGGACTGAGAGAACATGTAATAGTGATATGTAACGCTTAATGTTTTTGGCATTTGGTATTTGCCATACATTTCGAAGGATTCCTTTCATTCAAAAGAAAAGGGAGGGAAAAGAAACAAAAGAAGGTGGTGTAAACCAATGGTCTGTGGGTGGTACTAACCTTCTAGATTCTGCCCCTTCGGTTCAGAACGACCAACCGTGTCTGGGTATTTGATTTCGGAGGGAAATGACAAAGAATTCTGGCCGTGGGTGTAAAGTGACGCAGTCCTCTATTTGCATTAAACTTGACACATAAACAGGCTAATTTGAGGACAGTCAGATTATCTAACAGACAGTTGAGACATCAACATGCCTGATCCAGCCAAGCCTGCTCCTAAGAAGGGTTCCAAAAAAGCCGTGACAAAGACCGCCGGCAAGGGTGGCAAGAAGCGCAGAAAGAGCAGGAAGGAGAGCTACGCCATCTACGTGTACAAAGTCTTGAAACAGGTCCATCCTGACACCGGTATCTCTTCCAAGGCTATGGGCATTATGAACTCCTTCGTGAACGACATCTTCGAGCGCATTGCTGGAGAGGCTTCTCGCTTGGCTCACTACAACAAGCGCTCCACCATCTCTTCCAGGGAGATCCAGACCGCAGTGCGTCTGCTTCTGCCCGGTGAGCTGGCCAAGCACGCCGTGTCCGAGGGAACCAAGGCCGTCACCAAGTATACCAGCTCAAAGTAAAGCCGGATTTTGAACGCGCTTTAAACCAAAGGCTCTTTTAAGAGCCACCAACGTTCTCTTTTAAAAGTAATTCCAATATAAACACTGACTACACTGCATTGATTTGCATCAGATAATTATATGAAATAAAGCTTAAAACTAATAACACAAGTTGCGTTATTAAATAGGGACAACATCTGATTTAAGAGAGCAGTTAGGATTTCGGCCCAGCAATCAAATGCTACTTTCTAGAATTCTACTCTTTATGCACTTTGTGCAAGGTAGCCTACCTTATTTTTTAGCGTTGATCTTTCTCCACGGCTGCGTCAGTTCGTTAAAAGGAAGGTGCGTCAAGGAAGACTGCAGCTGTGTTGTGGTCTCATTTTGTTTATTTGCATTAGCCTACTAGTTTCGAATGTCAAGAATAAAGACGGAATGTAAAGATTAAAGTCGACCTTTATTCCCGAAATGTTGAGTTTAATCTCATGGCAAAAATGTCCCCATGGGTGGCTCAAACTCCGACGTAGACAAGCGCGAAACTTAAATTCGTGTGATGGAAACACTATGTGAGTGATCACATGAGCGTGTAGAAGATGTTAAACTTGGCTAGCATCTATCTCTTGCACCTGTTGCCATTACATTTAGCAGAGAACACGCGACACCTACTTCTTAGAAAGTACAGAGCCATGCAGATATGTTAAAGAATAGTAATATTAACAAAAAAAACAACCATGGCATTGGAAACCAGCTTTTTTCATCTTTGGGTGGCTCTTAAAAGAGCCTTTGAATATTTGGTTCCTGACTTCAAATCACTTAAGCACGCTCCCCACGGATACGACGAGCCAGTTGGATGTCCTTTGGCATGATAGTGACTCTCTTGGCGTGGATGGCGCACAGATTGGTGTCCTCGAACAAACCGACCAGATAGGCCTCGCTAGCCTCCTGAAGAGCCATGACAGCAGAGCTCTGGAAGCGCAGATCGGTCTTGAAATCCTGGGCAATTTCCCTGACCAGACGCTGGAAGGGCAACTTGCGGATCAGCAGCTCAGTGGACTTCTGGTAACGACGGATTTCTCTCAGAGCCACGGTGCCAGGCCTGTAACGGTGAGGCTTCTTCACGCCACCTGTAGCAGGTGCGCTTTTACGCGCAGCTTTGGTGGCGAGCTGCTTCCTCGGAGCCTTGCCTCCGGTAGATTTGCGGGCAGTTTGCTTTGTTCTGGCCATTGCTACGTATTCTTCGGAATTGAACAGTATGAACACGATTGCGGAACTTGGGTATATAAGGCCTACGGTCTCAGCCTCCCCCTGTGTACGTCAGGTTGTTGGTCTCCGCAGATTGGTCTTCCGAGTGCCGCCTGAAATTCAAAATACAAAGCCCATCCCCGTAATGGCCTATGTCATTGTGTTGATGGACTATTTATAAAACCTCTTTAATTTAAATGATGCTTAAAATAAATATACTGAAACATTCCATCGGTCAGTGCATGTAGGCTGTAATAGAAACAAACAATTGACTTGTTGGTCGTCATGTGCAAACAAAAATAATGACCTAAGGTATAGCTTGTATTTGCTACGTTAAAGCCTACAAATAACTGCTTGTTTATAAACAGTAAACAACAAAACTACCTCTGATATGCCTTATTTTTCATACATCATTGAGATGCGTCATCACCTTGAACTACGAGGGCCGAGAGACATCTCGCAGCCCTTCATAATTGGGAGCGTACCTATGTTCCCCGCTTTGTATGGGACCGGGGAAAATAGGACCCCCTAACCCCGAGCGGGGAACATAGGGATGACCCCTCATAATTAACAGTCCGGAGTGATAAATGAAACAGTTTATTCTTCAACCAGACTTATCAGACAGATAGGCCACCTACTACTTGACATTTTGAGTTTAGTCAGAGACTTTCTAATGTGGAGACACAGTACTAAAAACATACTCCATAGAAATGCATGGGGCTAGTTTGTCACGCTAAGATGGCCGTTATCGACACATATCCCACCCCTTCCTAGGCAAAACGTCGACATGTGAATACATTGAGTCAATCATGTGGTGGGATGTGAAGACATCGAAGCCTTGCGCACGCGCATTTCTGCCGAAATGGATGCCCTACGAGTGTCCAAAAAGCGTTGTCAAATGACCGCCGAGTGGAGGGACTTGCCTAAAAGGACTTTGGTTTAGTCGCCTACTTTATATACATGTGTATGAGTAAATATGTTTGACTTCACAGAAACCAGGTCAATGGCTAAGGCATCTTGGATTTTTTTTTTATGGCTATTTGGGTGGCTCTTAAAAGAGCCTTCGTTTCGGAGACTTAAAAGAGCACGTTTACTTGGACTTCTCAGTCTTCTTGGGTAGCAGTACAGCTTGGATGTTGGGCAGTACACCACCCTGAGCGATGGTCACTCCGCCGAGCAGTTTGTTCAACTCTTCGTCGTTACGCACAGCCAGCTGCAGATGGCGGGGAATGATACGAGTCTTCTTGTTGTCACGGGCAGCGTTGTCAGCCAACTCCAGGATTTCAGCAGTCAGATACTCGAGCACTGCAGCCAAGTAGACCGGTGCACCGGCGCCGACACGCTGAGCATAATTGCCTTTTCGCAGCAGTCTGTGCACACGGCCCACGGGGAACTGAAGTCCAGCCCTGGATGAACGAGTCTTGGCCTTTGCTCTGGCCTTGCCACCGGTTTTACCTCTTCCGCTCATTTTTTAGTAGATGTTGCGAGTTAATCCGAATACTCAAATGTTGAGAAGGGGCAAGGCATGTATAATTATACCACACCGACGCTGTGCTACTTCATGCCTCAGTGGCTAACAATACAATAGTGAGAGCCAATTAACGTGTAGTTTGTTGCGTGACGTGACATCATTTCAAAATCTATTTGGCGCGTATAACACTTCCACCTTCCTTTTAGACCATCAGCTCAATCACAAAAAATGTTACCAGATGTCATAGCAGAGAAGTAAAATCCCACGTAAAGTGACAGCGAAGTTTCAAGAGGTTCAACTTAATACGCAGTAAACCAACGAGGCTTCCTGACATAATTTGGCACATTTGGCACTGGTAGTCTACTGGCTATTACAATGTAACTGTTGTATGGCAAGGTTCTGGATACTTTGTTTAAAGTTTGGATGCACCTGTTACATTAGGTAGAAATCAATGTTGTGTTACCGTAATAAATTACCCAATATAATGTATTAATTAATTATGTTTAAAATTGTATACACAACCCATTAGGCATAGGGGTAAGATGAGCCACCCCTTTTTCTGGGAAACACATGTTATCACGTGACAGCTTTTTAAATAAGAGGGAAACATTCCTTACAATCTGTGGCAAATGTGGTAAACCGAAAAATGTGTAAAAATATGTTTTGCTCTCCAGGTGGCTTTTATTCATGTCCAGAGTTAAGGTGTTTTAGAGAAAACGTAACTAGAACATTCAGATGCATTACTTACACCTTAATTGGTTCCGTCTTCAGCTATGATGTGAGGGCTGAACAAAATCATGAATGTTACCCTTGGCTTGTTGTGAGAGGCATGTTCTTTCAAGATGGCGGTTGTGGGATTAGATGAGCCACTAAGGCTGGGGTAAATTGAGCCAGCTAATTAGTACTTGTGTTGCATTAGTGAATTGCCTACACACTACGTAATACCACTCGCTTTTGTTAGAATGTCCCTCTCGGCTAGCTTGTGAATTAATTTGATCTATGACGCAGTAGAGGTTTTGTGAGCTATCGTGAGCAAATGCAAAAATAATGTTTTGCCTACCAGCAGGCACTGGTGGAATGAAAGCTTTCAGAGAGCATTTGGGTGGCTCTTAAAAGAGCCTTTCTGTACACATGGTGTAATAGACCAGAAGAATGTGCGCAACATTTACTTCTTCTTAGGTGTAGCCTTTTTGGGTTTGGCAGCTTTAGGCTTAGCCACCTTGGGTTTCGCTGCCTTTGCTTTCTTGGGGCTCTTCACTGCCTTTTTGGGTGCAGCGGGCTTCTTGGCTTCCTTCGGACTCTTCGTTGCCTTTTTCGGTGTGGCGGGTTTCTTGGCTGCTTTCTTCGGAGACTTTTTGGCGACCGCAGGCTTCTTGGCTGCTGCCTTCTTGGGCTTCTTTACCGCGGCCGGTTTCTTCGCTGCAGGCTTCTTTGCTTTAGCTGCCTTCTTTACCGGCTTCTTTTCCACTGCCTGTTTCTTGTTCAGCTTGAACGAGCCGGATGCGCCGGTCCCTTTAGTCTGGACCAGAGTTCCCTTGGTGACCAAACTCTTGATGGCCAGCTTGACACGAGCGTTGTTCTTTTCCACATCGTACCCACCAGCCACCAGTGCTTTCTTCAGTGCAGCCAGAGAAACTCCTTTCTTCTCTTTGGAAGCAGAGATGGCCTTGGCAACTGA
>NC_063195.1:22930457-22955255 GCF_017589495.1 Alosa alosa | reverse complement strand
CCTGTAGTCAATCTCTTACAAAACATCACTTTTTAATACTTTATCAGCACAATATAAGAAATATTTCAATATAAGAAATGTGTTAAGAAGTGAAACACAACGTATTTAAGGGACGACTGATAGGCCTACGCTTTAAAAACAGGACAATATAACAAAATGACCAAAGTTGTATCATTATTGTATCAGGAGTTCTTCGGTAATGAAAGAGTTACTTTGGGTCCAGGAGAGATGGTACAAGATGTCATCTAAACCCGATGAATAGATTGCCTACTCATAATGAACAGGCAAAACGCAACTGTATAATGTGCTCCCCACAATACGGCATATTGACAGTCCAAAGAATAGTCTAAGTTAGAAACATATATTCTATTGTAATTCAGTCTTGGTCATATGTCTGCATAAGCAGAATTAACAAATATTGCCACATCACGTATGTTTCCCATAAATTGGTCCTATAACATTTACACCTATGTGGTATGTATGCGTGTGTTTCGTGTTTGTGAATTGTGTTTCGCAGTGTCCATAAAGCTCCCTGATTGGAAAGTACACATTCGCAAAAACCACATTGTAACACGTAAAATCAGTGACAGAGACTCATGTTTTGGTCTGTGGTACTTCTTTGTCGACGTATTGCGCGGTTTTACTATGATTATGTGCATGTTTTCCTCACAAAACTCAGACTGACTGCAACCTCTCCACCTAGAGGTCCGACGTTCTCAGTTTGTTGCAAAAGTGATAAAGGGCGACCAAAGCGCCCATATATTCCTTTTTAACGTGCAGGCTGTGCTCTTCACAACAGACATCGTCTTGTTGGTAAATGTCGTGTCGTTACTCATATTTCTTACAAAGAAGTGTGTGAAGAAAACACAAGTGATCTCTTCGCCACAGAAAGGCCGGGACAGCTCTCACTCTGCTGAGTCTAAATGGTTCTCATGTTCATTTTAAGTCCTGCCCACCGGCTTTGGCAGTCATTAACTCTCTCAGGTCTCCCGAGTAGTCTGTGCGTGAAACCTCAACGATACAATGGCAGAAACTGCTCCAGCTCCCGCTGCGGCCCCAGCAAAGGCCCCTAAGAAGAAGGCGCCCCGACCCAAGAAAACTGGCCCAAGTGTGGGCGAGCTCGTCGTCAAGGCCATCTCTGCTTCAAAAGAGAAGAAAGGAGTCTCTCTGGCTGCGCTGAAGAAAGCACTGGCGGCAGGTGGGTACGATGTGGAGAAGAACAACGCTCGTGTCAAACTGGCCATCAAGAGTTTGGTCACCAAGGGAACTCTGGTCCAGACTAAAGGGACCGGCGCGTCCGGCTCGTTCAAGCTGAACAAGAAACAGGCAGTGGAAAAGAAGCCGGTAAAGAAGGCAGCTCCTAAAGCCAAGAAGCCTGCAGCGAAGAAACCTGCCGCGGCAAAGAAGCCCAAGAAGGCAGCAGCCAAGAAGCCTGCGGCCGCCAAAAAGTCTCCGAAGAAAGCAGCCAAGAAGCCCGCCACACCGAAAAAGGCAACGAAGAGCCCGAAGAAAGCCAAGAAGCCCGCTGCCCCCAAGAAGGCAGCGAAGAGCCCCAAGAAAGCAAAGGCAGCGAAACCCAAGGTGGCTAAGCCTAAAGCTGCCAAACCCAAAAAGGCTGCACCCAAGAAGAAGTAAATGTTAGCGCATTCTGTCTTTTTCACCATGTATACAAAAAGGCTCTTTTAAGAGCCACCCAAACGCTCTCTGAATGCTTTTATTCCGTCAGTGCCTGCTGGTAGGCAGAACAAATTCTGTTTGCGAATACACAATCATACTCAGCTCCTTCTGCATTTGTTTACTATAGTTCACAAAACCCCGACTGCGTCATGGATCAAATTAATGAGTGTATAAGCTACCCGACGGGGACATATAAATAAACGCGAGTGGTATCAAGTAGTGTGTAGACAATTCACTAATGCAATACAAGTACTAGTTAGCTCAACTTACCCCAGCCTTGGTGGCTCATCTAACCCCACAACCACCATTTTGATAGAAAATGCTTCTCACAACAAGCCAAGATAACATTCATGATTTTGTGTAGCCCTCACATCATAGATTACGAGGGCACCCATTGAGGTGTAATGCATCTGAATGTTCTATTCACGTTTTCTCTAAATAACCCTAACTCTGGACATGAATGGAATCCACTTTTTTTTTACCACATTTGCCATGTGCTGTACCTTTCCACAGATTGTAAAGAATGATTCCCTCTTCCGTAAAATGCTGTCACACGATACAAAAAAGAGTGGCTCATCTTACCCCTATGCCTAATGGGTTGTGTATGTAACTTTAAAATACATATTAGGTCATTTATTACGGTAACACAACATAAAATGAGACACAGCACTCAGAATATATCTAATGCAACAGGATTCCGGCAAAAACATGAAACAAAGTGAATCCAAAATAATGTGAAGACATCGTGCCAATCAGTTTATTGCGCACGCGCAGTTCACATGCATATAGGTTACTGGATCTAATGCAACAGGTGCATCCCGAAAATGCATGAAAACAAAGCCTATTTCCAAAACCTTGCAATACAACAATTTCAGCTTGTTACATTGTAATAGCCAGTACCAGTGCCAAATGTGTATCTCAGGAAGCCTCGTTGGTTTACTGGGTATTAAGTTGAACCTCTGGAAACTTCGCTGTAACTTTACCTTCTCTACTATGCCATGCGTTAACTTTTTTTGTGATTGAGCTGCTGGGCTAAAAGTTGAAGGTGGAAGTGTTATGCGCGCCAAATAGATTTCAAAATGATGTCACGCAACGAACTACACGTTGATTGGCTCTCACCATTCTGTTCTCATCCACTGAGGCACGGAGTAGCACCGCGCTGGTGTGGCATAATAAGACATGCCTTTCCACCGCATAGCATTTGAGTATTCAGACGAATTCTCAACACTTACTGAGAAAATGAGCGGTAGAGGCAAAACCGGCGGCAAGGCCAGAGCAAAGGCCAAGACTCGTTCATCCAGGGCTGGACTTCAGTTCCCCGTGGGCCGTGTGCATAGGCTGCTGCGTAAAGGCAACTATGCTCAGCGTGTCGGCGCTGGTGCACCGGTCTATTTGGCTGCTGTGCTCGAGTACCTGACTGCTGAGATTCTGGAGTTGGCCGGCAACGCTGCCCGTGACAACAAGAAGACTCGTATCATTCCCCGCCATCTGCAGTTGGCTGTGCGTAACGACGAGGAGTTGAACAAACTGCTCGGCGGAGTGACCATCGCTCAGGGTGGTGTGCTGCCCAACATCCAGGCTGTACTGCTGCCCAAGAAGACTGAGAAGTCCAAGTAAACCTGCTCCTAAGTCTCCGAAACAAAGGCTCTTTTAAGAGCCACCCAAATACCCATAAAAAAAAAATAATTCCAAGCTACCTTCGCCATTAACGTGTTTTCTGTAACGTCAAAATATGTATTCACCCAATTTAATAAAAAAACATTGAAGTAAAGAATACGTTTGTCGGGCACTAAGTAACTAATAAGACAAATAAGTCTGGTTGAAGAATGTAAACTGTTCCCTTATGAGTCCGGATTGTTAGTTAATCACGAAAGGCTGCGAGTTATTCCTGGGCCCTAGTAGTTCAAGGTGAAGACGCAGTCTTGTAACGTATTACCTCAATGATGCATACAAAATAAGGCACATCAATGGTAGTTTGGGGTTTATAAACAAGCAGTTACTTGTAGGCTTTAACGTAGCAAATACAAGCTACCTTAGGTCATATTTGTGTTTGTACTTGACGACTAACAGGTTAATTGTTTGATGTGTTTGTTTCTATAACAGGCTATATGCACTGACCGATGGAATGTTTCAGTATATTTATTTTATTTGTCATTTAAATTGAAGAGGTTTTATGAATAGTCAATCAACACAATGACGTAGGCCATTACGAGGGTGGGCTTTGTATTTTGAATTTCAGGCGGCACTCGGATGACCAATCAGCGGAGACCAACAACCTGACGTACACAGGGGGCAGGCTGAGACCGTAGGCCTTATATACCCAAGTTCTGCCATTGTGTTCATACTGTTCAATTCCGAAGAATACGTAGCAATGGCCAGAACAAAGCAAACAGCCCGCAAATCCACCGGAGGCAAGGCTCCGAGGAAGCAGCTCGCCACCAAGGCTGCGCGTAAAAGCGCACCTGCCACCGGTGGCGTGAAGAAGCCTCACCGTTACAGGCCTGGCACCGTGGCTCTGAGAGAAATCCGTCGTTACCAGAAGTCCACTGAGCTGCTGATCCGCAAGCTGCCCTTCCAGCGTCTGGTCAGGGAAATCGCTCAGGATTTCAAGACTGATCTGCGCTTCCAGAGCTCTGCGGTCATGGCTCTTCAGGAGGCTAGCGAGGCTTACCTCGTCGGTCTGTTCGAGGACACAAACCTGTGCGCCATCCACGCCAAGAGAGTCACTATCATGCCCAAGGACATCCAGCTGGCTCGTCGTATCCGTGGGGAGCGTGCTTAAGTGATTTGAAGTCAAGAACCGAAAATTCAAAGGCTCTTTTAAGAGCCACCCAAACATAGAAAAAAAAAATATGTCTTGGTTAAATTGGTTCTTGTTTGTTTAGCCCGACTATTCTTTTATTTACATGGTTCGGTATTTCTAATAAGTAGGTGTCGCGTATTCATCGCTAAATGTAATACCAACACGTGCAAGAGAGCTCGATACTAGCCAGTTAAAACATAATCTACACTCTCAGATGATCCCTCACACATAATGTAGTCATGTCCATTTACACGAATATAAGTTTCGGACTTCTGCCCAGAGAGACAGGGCTTCTCTACGACCGAGTATTAGGGCCACAAACTCGACATATTGACATTTATTTCGGGAATGAAGTTGACATTCCAAACCATTTAGTATTTATTCTTGACATGCAAACCCAGATAGTATAATAGGCTACAGCAAATACACAAATGACATCAGTAGACCACAGATGCAGTCTTCCTTGACGCAGGGTTCATAGCTTTTAGCTAACTTGTCCTATTCGCCCCTGTATACCCGGTTTTAGTTGTGCTCATTCGCTGGAACATTATCCTGGCCTGGTCAATATTTCTCCCACTATCGTGCCGTTTCTCTTCAAACCACACGAGGAGTCCATTGTGTCCCTTGACGTCCGTTTGCCAGCCGTGGCAAAATATGGACCAATGGTAAATAAAAGGTTTTAGGTGTTGGCTAAGCCTTCTACCTAATCCAGGTAGTAGCATTTCATACATTTTTGGTACAACTCTTAAAACGAATGCGTTGTTCCTGTCTGGACAGAGATGTGTTAAAAACAATGCAAGTTGTGGTGTTTTCATCAAATTGGTTTTAAGAGTGATTTCAGATAAGCATTGTATGCAAATGAATGCAGTGTAGTCTGTTTATATTGGAATTACTTTTCAAAGAGAACGTGGGTGGCTCTTAAAAGAGCCTTTGGATTAAAGCGCGTTCAAAATCAGGCTTTACTTGGAGCTGGTATACTTGGTGACGGCCTTGGTTCCCTCGGACACGGCGTGCTTGGCCAGCTCACCGGGCAGAAGCAGACGCACTGCAGTCTGGATCTCCCTGGAAGAGATGGTGGAGCGCTTGTTGTAGTGAGCCAAGCGGGAAGCCTCTCCAGCAATGCGCTCAAAGATGTCGTTCACGAAGGAGTTCATAATGCCCATAGCCTTGGAAGAGATACCGGTGTCAGGATGGACCTGCTTCAAGACTTTGTACACGTAGATGGCGTAGCTCTCCTTCCTGCTCTTTCTGCGCTTCTTGCCACCCTTGCCGGCGGTCTTTGTCACGGCTTTCTTAGAGCCCTTCTTTGGGGCAGGCTTGGCTGGATCAGGCATGTTGATATCTCGACTGTCTGTTCGATAATCTGACGGCCCTCAAATTACCCGGTATATGTCTCAAGTTTTATGCAAATAGAGGACTGCGTCATTTAAACACCCACGGCCAGAATTTCTCTGTCATTTCCCTCCGAAATCAAATACCCACACGGTTGGTCGTTTTGAATCGAAGGGGGCAGTGTCGAGAAGGTTAGCACCACCCACAGAAAATCGGTTTACAGTACACCACATCCTTTTGTTTCCTTTCCCTCACTTTTCTTCTGAATGACAGGAATCCTTCGAAATGTATGGCAAATGCCAAGTGTCAAAAATCATTAAGCGTTACAAATCACAATTACAGTTTTTCTCAGTCCCTTTGGGCCATTTCTCGAATTATGATTAACAATTTATTGGTTAATCAACAAAACTCTACGGCAAAAAAGGAAAAATCCTGTTCTTTACTGCACTGTGGCTTCTAGGCTACAGCATTGTACAAAAGGAAATGTACGGTAAAATATGGGAAACACTGCTTTACTGTAAAAGTAAACCTTTCTATACATCCTGAGGTTCCTGTCTGTCAAGCCACATGTATGCTTGACAGATTATGAAAAACAAGTTATGTCATAACTAGTTAAGACTTTAATGGCACACAAGACTTTTCAGCATGCATTTTCGTTTTGTTTTGTTTCTGCAGAGGATTTCGTTTGATCATTTGTGAACCCTAAGTTTAGATTTATCTGATGTCGTTCTATAGCGCAGTCATGGGTCGCACTTCATACACACGAGAGATTATTATAGCAATTGTTCTGGCACTTTTTTGTTGTTTTCATATGAACACATGGCTTTCCCTTGGCTACCACGGGATGAAGATTGCATTATAAGCGTCTCATGAGATGGAAATGCCCCAGTCTCTCATATCGTACTGTGTTGTTCTCAGGCAACTGCGTGGCAGTGGTTTATGTATAGCCTTTCCATAATTAAGATAACCCTATACATACAGGAACACAACCTTTTTCAGAGGAACTGGGTGGCTCTTAAAAGAGCCTTTGTGTACAAGTCGAAGGAGAGATCTGATCTTTAACCACCAAAACCGTACAGTGTACGACCCTGGCGTTTCAGAGCATAGACGACGTCCATGGCGGTCACGGTCTTTCTCTTGGCGTGCTCGGTGTAGGTGACGGCATCACGAATCACGTTCTCCAGGAAAACCTTCAACACACCACGGGTCTCCTCGTAGATGAGACCAGAGATACGCTTCACACCACCACGGCGGGCCAGACGCCTGATTGCAGGCTTGGTGATCCCCTGGATGTTATCACGAAGAACTTTGCGGTGACGCTTTGCGCCTCCTTTTCCAAGACCTTTGCCTCCTTTACCTCTGCCGGACATCTTTCAAACTTCTTGCGACTGAGAGTTGCACGAATGTGAAGAAACTACGTCTCGCAACTCACATTAGTTTCCACAGAGAGGACCTTGTTGAAAACTACTAAGCACTGCCCCTTCACTCTCCATCCTTTTTATGAATGGAGTGTGCGCGGGCATTTAAGGCGAATATACGTCACCAAAAAACGCCCACATCTGAGCTTCATCCCACCTTAGGGCATACAACATTTTTATAGAACACCTGAAGGGAACGTTAGAGACACGTTAGCCTCCAACTGCATGGCAAGGACAAACGAATTTAGAAGACTGGATCATCATAAGCAGAAGGCGCTGAAAAGGCAGTAGCCTACAGCGACGTCGTTGACGACAATAACAGGAGTATTTAATAAATTGTTAGCCAACACAGTTTTCTGTTCATTGATAGCCTTCATGACCTGCTGAGCATATATGCCTAGAGAAAATGAAAACGAAGAAAACCCAACTTTGTTCCAAGCTCCTTACGTAAATGCGACACATGGGGAGAGGATGCTTTTGGAAAAAATAAACCATGAAAAAACGAACAACTTCACTGTTATTAATGTTAGTATTTTGTTTGTTGCTTAAAAACGTTGTAGGATCTTGAAGTCTTGAGTTAGCCTACTGAATTGGCTGGTAGCCTACCATGAAGTTTGTGCATGCTCTCTCTCCAACGCAAACCAGATTTGGGGTTCTATAGCTAATTCTGGTACATAACGTTGAAAACAGATAAATGTGATTATTTGAAGCACACATACAAATACTGTAGGCTAGGTCAATTTCAAGTGCGCACTTACGTGACTAGCCTACTTCAAGTATTAGCCTATGCACAATAGATTTCTCTTCTTTAGCCTACATAATGCATAGGCTACATTTTGTAAACAAAAAGCAGCTGTGACAGGCAGCGGCCGCATATATTCTGCGTCATATCTCGCATCTTGTGAACTCTACAAGCCCCCACCCCTCACTCGACAACCACACGGAGATTCTGTAATGTGCGTGTATGTCGTTCACACATACGTCCGTATAAGGTCAGTATTAGGTCCGCAGGTTAGCATCATATCTGAATCATCCGAAGGGTAGGACCTCCGTTTGACAAACCTCCTCATATACTCCGGAGGTTATATCTGAAAGCGCTTAACGAAACAAAGTAGGAACAGAGACTTTCTAATGTCGAGACACAGCACTCAAAAAATAGTCCATAGAAATGCATAGGGCTAGTTTGTCACGCCAATATGGCCGTTGTCTACACATATCCCACCCCTTCCTCTGCAAAACATCGACATGTGAATACATTGAGCCAATCATGTGGTGTGATGTGAATACATTGAGGCAATCATATGGTGTGTTGTGAAGACATCTGCCAATCATGTGTTGTGATCTCGCCGCTGGAGCAAGATTGGTGTCGTGAAGCCTTGCGCACGCGCAGTTCGACCCAAAGACTGTGCCCGATGAGTGCCCATAAAACGTTGGTATATGGCCGCCAAGTGGAGGGACTTGCCTAAAAGGACTTTGGTAGGAACGACATTGTTACTTTGCACAAGTGGAATGACATTGTTACTTTGCCGAAGTTTTTTTTTTTTATTATCTCAATTCGACGCAGGGCAGGCATACATAATCCTTGTGTGGTCTCCGGGTCATACTGACCATTTTTATTTGTTTCTATAAGGGGGAAAAACTATACAAGAATAATGTTTTATGCCTGATGATGGCCTTAACATGTTAATGAAAAAATAAATAATAAAATATATCCTCAAGCGGAGATTGTCGGGGTCTAAGGCAAATGGCAAGAAGTGCCCTTTAGCAGAATGAAGGTGGAGGCTATAGTGCCCTCTATGGACCAAATTGTACAACATTTGATGTGCTTCCAGAGAATATAGTATTGACAGAGACTTTCTAATGAGGAGACACAGCACTCAAAAAATCCTCCATTGAAATGCATTGGGTTAGTTTGTAACGCCAGTTGTCTACACATACCCAACCCCTAACGCGGCAAAATTGGTGTGATATGTGTAGATAATTGCCATATTGGCGTTACAAACTAGCCCCATGCATTTCTATGGAGTACTGTGTCTCCTCGTTAGAAAGTCTCTGCCTAAGAGGACTTTGGGATTGATTGTGCTTACCAAGTTTGAATAGGATCGGACCTTCATAAGAAATTATATAGGCAATACAAACATTATAGGCCATATGCATCAAAAGTCAAAAATCTATGTATAAAATAGGAAAAAAACAATCTGTTAGGCTTTGAAGGTGAATTGTACCGAATTTCGTGGGAATTGGACCATGGGTTTAGGAAAGGATAGATTAGTTTCACTTTTCATTTTCACTTTCACTTGTGTTTTTTGAAAATGGCAGGAACATGACAATGATGGAATCGTATGCGGCTAGATGCATTCGACGTGGGAACTCTAAAGGAACAAGTGAAAAGAATAATTAGTCAAAAAATCCATACGGTTCTGGAAATATGAGCAAAAACGTAAATTTGCTTAATATAGCGTCCCCTACAGTCAGAATTTGGTCTTTTTTGTGAAATGATGCATTGATTAGGGACTCATGGTTAAAATTTGGTGAAAATGTAGATTTGAGATAGCCGTAAGCAGATCCAGTAAGTATCCTATAGGCCAAGGTCTATTATAAGGAGTCAAGGTAGAGTAGGAGAGGAGTTACATGTGTCCACTTTGGCTGATTGAAGACCCGGCGTGCTGCAGCATTCTGAATCATTTGCAACGATCTTACTACACAATCAGGCAGGCCAGCTAACAGTGAAATACAATAGTCCAGCTTGGATATAACCATGGCCTGCACAAGAAGTTGTGTGGAATATTGTATCAGATAAGGTCTGATCTTCCTAATGTTATAAAGGACAAGCCAAAACAATTTTCCAATTCAGGCTACATGCTCAAAGACATTAAGTCGGTCATTAATTATGACACCAAAGTTACATGCCAATCTAGTTAGTTTAGTGAAGAGGATTCAACCTGGATGTTAATCTGTTGGGGAATAGCTGTTTTAACTGGAAACACCAAAAGCTCAGTTTTTGAGAGATGAAGTTGAAGGTGTCGGTCTGTCATCCAGACTGAAATATCAGGCATGCAGAAATCTGATGTGTCCTCAGGTGGTAAAGACAGGTAAAGCCGTCCGCATAGCAGTGAGTCAAATCCATGGGAGTGAATGGTCTCACCCAAGGAAGTGGTGTAGTGCCCCAATACTGATCCTACCTGTGGTGAGGTCATGATACTTTGATACAAGACACACTGAAAGAACACCCTTTAAGGTAGGATTCAAACCCAAATATTTCCCAGAAATTCCCTGTTCAGACAGTGTAGAAAGGAGAATGTCATGGTTTACAGTGTCAAAGGCTGCAGGTAAGTCTAGTAGAATTATGACTGAGCAGACTCCTGATTTGAGGTGCTGCTGTTTATGGGTTTGAGTCCGGGCGTGTGCAGGGCTGAACCACATAGTTTAAACAGTAACAGTAAATGTAAATAGGTTTTATTAGCTACTCTCAATGCTTCAGTCACAGACAGAGCAATTTCAGTAGAATGACCACTCTTGAAACCAGACTGCATATACGGTCTAGCAGTTTGTTCTGATACAGGAAGTCATAGACTTGCTTGAAGAACACTTCCTCCAAACCAACAAGAAAGGAAGAAGGGAGACAGGTCTGTAGTTCTTCATCAATTGTATGAAGTGTACTTTTTTTTTAGCAAAGACATAACCCTTGCCTGTTTAAAAGAAGAAGGAACTATTCCCGAACTGAGTGTAGTAGTATTAAACACATGCATGACTGCTGGCAGAACAGGTGTGACAGACTGCAGAAGAATAGACGGGACAGGATCCAAAGGGCATGTTGTTGGATGACTTTGCTGAAGCAGTAGAGAAACCTCTTCAAGAGGAGAGAAAGAGTCCAACAATTCACAGGCAAAGCTCTCCTAATGGGCTCATCAAACTAAGCACTTATCCTGTTGTGTTTGCAGTCAAATATGACCAATTGACAATTCTTCTCTCTAAAAAATATTGTTAACTTATTCTCACTACCATGAGGCTTCTTGGCTTTTGACGCACAGGGCATCTTAACACACAAAACAAATGTGGATATTTTGTATAACAATTTGAGTGTTTTATTTAACTTTTTTAACTGTTTTATAGAACACCCATGTGTATTTTCAGGCAAAAATGACTGGCCATTAGAAATGAATGGGTGAAAAAATGGTCAATGTATAAAATTGAGTCCAGGCACATACTTATTGATCAGATGGACTGTATGCACTTCTGTACATTAAAACACACACACAAACACACCCTCTCCCCCTCTTTGCTTCTATGCCAGCCCCCATTGGAAACTTTCCCCAATGTAATCTTCCTCTTTCACTTTCAGTGAAAAAGTCATCTGCTGACAGTGAAGTATGGCAGTGGTGGAGGATTGAGAAGAGACTTGAAAGTTGAAAAAGTTTTCTACTGTCAGTTGCGCTCTCAATCTTGCTCTGATAGAATGTCTTTTTTGCAAGTGTAACAGTGAATGAAAAAGATGATAGCAAAGACTGGTAGTTACTAAGACCATTTCCATCTCTGGATTTACGTCATTTTCTCTCAGAAGCTTTAAGTATTACTATCATTATAGTCCAAGAGCATTAGCTCAAAATTGGATATTTGGAGATTTTTCCATATCTCAGGCATAATACTATAATGCAATAAAAATGTTAATATGTTTTCTCATACAAGGAATCCAAATTCACCACTGACACACTGCAGATAAAGTCGCTTCAAAACGTTGGTGTTTTCGAACCCCTCAGATAGAGCCTCTTTTCATTTATTTTCAGCCACTGATTTAGTATGTAGATTCATATTATGTAAATTGGGAGATTATTGTTTATTGTTTTTTGTGTATGAACAGGTAGTTCATTGTCATTTTTTACCATTTGGCTTTATGTAGAAAGATGAGTTATGCTAGTTAGCGTAGTGAGCAAACCATTAGTCAATACATGTAACCCTACTGACACTCTTAAGGGTTAAAAATGTTGAGTATACAAACTAAATGTTTTCTGATTCATTTGACAAAAATCTTCAAATTAAAACACAAATAAGGATTTGGATGGGTGAAATATGTTCAAAAAATGCCTTTTTCCAAGGTGAGCTTAAATGGTACAGTGACCCAAAAAACAGCTAGCGTAAGCTAACTTTGAATAAGAATTCCTTGTTAATTCAGAAAGTTTGGCAAAAGAGGAATAACTATGATGGCAAGTTTTAAAGCATATTTAGGCTACAGGCATTTCTTTATACATTTGATCATGTTTATAAACCATCTTAGTGTCTATGAAAAATATCTGAACTTAGAAGGTTCAAATCTCTCATGTCGTGAGTGACTTGAGCGACAAAAATGACAGAATTATTATTTAGCAGCTGCATTTTACCAGTGACAAAATGTCTGTATGCTACTGAGACCCTTGAATTTCCCCTTGAGGATCAATAAAGTATCTATCTATCTATCTATCTATCTATCTATCTATCTAATAGAGACCCAGTCAGACCAATAGTATGAAAAATCAGGAACAGAGTTTATTTACAATGATGCGCATCAAGGGAGAGACAGCATGACTTCACCTAAAGATCCATCTGCTGCTCTAACTATACAAGGAAATAGTTAGGGTTTGAGTATCCTTCCAGGCTGACGGGAGATGGCGTTGGTCATCCCATCTCACGTGGACTACACTGAATCAGACCCTGATTAGTGGCAACCTGGCAATCCGGAGCAGATAGTTACTGACGCAGCCATGCAGAACAGTAAAACACTGCAAAGTCATAATATTCCTGCTTATCTCTAAATACAGTCGCACACAGATATACACAGGGACAGTACAGATATCATTACAGTACATTACACTTTTAGTATCAAAGTGACCCACTAATGAGAAATGCAGAACATTAAACCACATATTGGAATATTGGCCATAATGTTCTATTCCACTTTCTCTCGGAACCAACAAAGTAAATGCAAAAAATGCATCAAATTTTGAGTAATTATTCCATATTTTGTGTAGTCATTCTATAGCAGAACACCTGACATACAATCCAAATAGTCTACAAGAAACCTCAGAGTGTTACCTTTCATTTGAGACCAATATTATGCTTCTAGAGAGGTTGCTACACAGTAAGGCTTTTATTGTCAGGTATGCATTTTGGGTAACCAAAAGTCCTATGGGGAGATTCAATAGGGCATTTTACAAAACGCATGAGCATACCTTGGTAAATAATGGTCTAAAGTACTCATTTTTCATTCTATATTGATCTACTTTTGCACAAAGCTTCACAAGACCTGGTTCTAGGGCTCAGTTGTGTTTCTAAGTCCATTCAAGTGACCTAGAGGGCTGAATTGTGGTCAGTTCAGAGATGCTTGCAATCTGGCAGGAAGAAAAAACTATATTCTAGCCTCTGTAGCCCTGTGTCAGTTCATCACAGAGGTATTCTGATGATCTCTCTACTGAATCTACTGTGTCTCAGATTTCCAAAGAGGTCAAGCATTTGATGGTGGGCCAAATTGGGTGAGAACAGTGGCTTCTAGAGTATAAGAACAGTGCGATTTTGGGGTAAAAGCCTAGAACTGGCCTGTCTGTAATAGTTAAACCACACAAAATTCTATTGTAAATGAGAGTATACCAAAGTCCTATGTACACCATAGTAATTTATTGATATGCCGCATAATGTCCTGCTTTTTGGTGTTATGGAAATGGTCACTCTAGCTCCTGTGCCAAACTGCTTTGTTCTGTTGTAAAATAACTGCACTGTAACATTGTAATCGTTGGCTGATCTGTGATTACCATCTACATACTCTCTCATGGACAAAAACAAGCAATTTGGCATATGTCTCTAGTGATAGGTCATTCACCAGTCCACACATCTGTCAGTGGATACATTTCTTTTAGAATATGTCTGCCATCACCTGACTAACAGAAAGACACACCTCAGAATATTACCCAACTAGACTGTGCCACCATGAACTATGAAAATGTGCTTGCTCAAATGTAGAAGGCTAGAAGGTCACTAATATCACCACACTGCAAAAACTGCTTATCTAACAAAATCTAACCAAGTGTTATTAATCTTATATCAAGATAAAAAAAAACTAGTTGATATTGTTTTTAGCATAAAGACACTTAGCACTTTCTCATGAACTCATTTGACTTAAAATAAGTCAAACTTTTCTTAAATTAAGACATCTCATCCTGAAAACAAGCAAATTTGTCTGCCAGTGCGTTGAGCAAATTTGTCTTGATAAGACTCCTTAAAATAAGTCAAAGTCTTCTTAAATTAAGTCAAAATGATCTTTCGAGAGAGCGCTAGGTAAGTCTTTTCATACTAAAAACAATACCAAATAGATTTTTTGATCTTAATATAAGATTATCAACACTTGGTTAGATTTCATTTTTTGCAGTGCAACCATGAAGAACAGAGCACGATGTGCTTTAAGTTATTCAATATTCTAAATTCTATAACTGCCAGCAATCAAAAGCCAACTGTCACTGCTAGTGTTTCTCTTTCTCTCTCTTACACACACACACACACACACACACACACACACACACACACACACACACACACACACACACTCACCTGTCTGTTTTTCTATCTAATCCTTTTACCCTTTCTTTTCTTCACACTAACATAGGCTACGGAAGGCCTTACAGACTTCAGCTGGTACTAGCTATGTAAAAGTCTATTAGACTTGATTTAACATAGATCCCTGCACTTTGTGCTCTGAATGGGTGTAGTCCTTTTAGGCAAGTCCCTCCACTCGGCGGCCATATACCAACGTTTTATGGGCACTCATCGGGCACAGTCTTTGGGTCGAACTGCGCGCGCCAAGGCTTCACGACACCAATCTTGCTCCAGCGGCGAGATCACAACACATGATTGGCACGATGTCTTCACAACACACCCTATGATTGGCTCAATGTATTCACATGTCGACGTTTTGCCGAGGAAGGGGTGGGATATGTGTAGACAACGGCCATATTGGCGTGACAAACTAGCCCCATGCATTTCTATGGAGTATTTTTTGAGTGCTGTGTCTTCTCATTAGAAAGTCTCTGGTGTAGACAAGAACTGGCAGAGCAGGCTAGGCCTACACTCAAGCACACTAATAGGCATGAATTGATAGTATTGATATTGAAGTATTATTTTTTTAAGCGGACAATTTTGAGCATTTTAGGCACAATATCTTCAATCATCAGCCTAAAATGTTTTATAATCTTGTATTGTTTATGTGGTCCACTTTTGCACACTACCTTGTAGAATATCTTTGCTTTTTGGCACCAAACCCTATGCTATAATACCAGCAATGTGAGGTTTATGGACAAAACACCAAATTTGACCTTTTCTGAATTTGACCTTTGATTTGGGCCCTTCAAAACCTTTTTTACTCTTAAGAACCACTAGAACAAAGATATAATACTCTCCAAAAATTAACATGCGAATCCCTAAAGCCCCCAAATTAGACACATAGGCCCCCCTACTTTGCAGTTCCTCTGAGATGGGGGGTGGGGTGCTACAGCCGCTACACCAAAACACTGTTTGCAGGCATAACCGTAACAGGTAAAAACACTACATTTTCACCACATTTTAACCATGAGTCCCAAATCAACGCATCATTTCACAAAAAAGGATGCTATATTAAGCAAATTTACGCTTTTGCTCATATTTCCAGAACCGTATGGATTTTTTGACTAATTATTCTTTCCACTTGTTCCTTTAGAGTTCCCACGTCGAATGCATCTAGCCGCATGCGATTCCATCATTGTCATGTTCCTGCCATTTTCAAAAAACACAAAAGTGAAACTAATCTATCCTTTCCTAAACCCATGGTCCAATTCCCACGAAATTCGGTACAATTCACCTTCAAAGGCTAACAGATTGGCTTTTCCTATTTTATGCATAGATTCACTTTTGATGCATATGGCCTATAATGTTTGTATTGCCTATATAACTTCTTATGAAGGTCCGATCCTATTCAAACTTGGTAAGCACAATCAATTCCAAAGTCCTCTTAGGCAGAGACTTTCTAACGAGGAGACGACACAGCACTCTATAGAAATGCATGGGGGTTTGTAACGCCAATATGGCAATTATCTACACATATCACCCATTTTGCCGCGTTAGGGGTTAGATATGTGTAGACAACTGGCGTTACAAACTAACCCAATGCATTTCAATGGAGGATTTTTTGAGTGCTGTGTCTCCTCATTAGAAACGTCTCTGTCAATACTATATTCTCTGGGAGCACACCAATTTGGTCCATAGAGGGCACTATAGCCTCCACCTTCATTCTGCTAAAGGGCACTTCTTGCCATTTGCCTTAGACCCCGACAATCTCCGCTTGCGAATATATTTTTAGGGCCCGAGCACCGAAGGGCGCAAGGCCCAATTGTTTTTGTAAGGATTATTAGGGCCCGAGCACCGAAGGGCGCAAGGCCCTATTGTTTTTGTAAGGATTATTGTTATTATTATTATTATCGAGTATTATTATTGTTATTCTACTTTTTTGCTTTCCGGTTTTTGAGGTGGTTAACATGGTCGAAAACTCTTGAAATTTGGCACACACATCAGGTGTCACACAAAGCAGCTAGGTAAAAAAGCTTGGCCCCGGGCATGGCCCAGGGACTCGCTAGCGCCCCCTTACGCCCCTTTAGGTGACTGATCCCGTGGTGGGCATATACTTTCAGCTACACACACCAAATTTGGTAGGTGTCTGTATCTCCCCAAGATGAACGACTTTCGTATGTACAATGCATTAGCCACGCCCAACAGTAAGTGAGGTATTTGGGATTTTGTGCAGACTAATATGTGATGAAATATGTGCTGAATCGTCATCCCAAAAAAGGTGCTTCCCATGGGTGAAAACGCATGAAATTTGGCACACACATCAAGTGGTACAGTGCATAGACAGGGACAAAAGCTTGGCACCGGGCGTTGCCCAGGAACTCCATAGCGCCCCCTTTTGTCACTGTGACTTGTGGTTGGCATATAGTTTTAGATACACACACCAAATTTAGTGGGTGTATGTAACTCCCAAAACCAAACAACTTTTGTATTAACATGCCATTAGCCACGCCCACAGGAAGTGAGGTAATTGAGATTTTGTGCGTTGTGGACATGATCAATTTTAACGTACTCCTCCTAGACGGTTGATCCGATTCATGTCAAAGTTGGTATACATGACGCCGAGATGTTCCTGATTATAAATTGTGAAGCTTTTTTTTGATATGTTGTAATTTGACGAAATGGCGAAATTATTAATTTTAATACTCTTCCACATAAACAATAAATGTGTCATAATTCACCATGCATGGCTTGAAATGTTTTAAATTTCACAGGTCATTGAAGACCATGTTAATGATAATATTCACATGCCCATAATGCATGTTTGGCATAGCGCCACCAACTGGCAACAGAAAGAATGACAATTATACTGATGCCATATGATCAATTTAAACATACTCCTCCTAGACGGTTTGTCAGATTCATTTGAAATTTGGCAAATATCATGCCAAGATGTTGCTGATGTTAAATTGTGAAGGGATTTTTGATAACTTACATATTTGATATGATTTTAATATCTCAGCACATAAACAGGAAATGTGTCATAAATCACAGTGCATTGAATGAATGGTCTGAAACTTCTCAGGTTAATAGATATTATGATTATGATGATATCCAGACACCCAATGGGCCTGCCTGGCATAGCGCCACCACCTGGTCAAGCAGGAAATGTGCCAGAAATTGACAATGCCTTAAGTGATTGATCTGAAAGTTTACACACATTTTGGATATCATTATTGTGATGATATTCACATGTGTAATTTTCATGCCTAACATAGCGCCACCATCTGGCCAACCAAAAAGTGTATCAGAAATGTTCTTTGCTTAATATGAATGGTCTGAAATTTCTCAGGTTAATATATATTATGATTATGATGACATCCAATGGGCCTGCCTTGCATTACGCCCCCACCTGGCCAAGCGAGTAAATGTGGCAGAAACATTATTGTGATGATATTCACATGTGTAATTTTCATGCCTAACATAGCGCCACCATCTGGCCAACCAAAAGTGTATCAGAAATGTTCTTTGCTTAATATGAATGGTCTGAAACTTCTCAGGTTAATAGATATTATGATTATGATGACATCCAATGGGCCTGCCTGGCATAGCGCCACCACCTGGTCAAGCAGGAAATGTGCCAGAAATTGACAATGCCTTAAGTGATTGATCTGAAAGTTTACACACATTTTGGATATCATTATTGTGATGATATTCACATGTGTAATTTTCATGCCTAACATAGCGCCACCATCTGGCCAACCAAAAGTGTATCAGAAATGTTCTTTGCTTAATATGAATGGTCTGAAACTTCTCAGGTTAATAGATATTATGATTATGATGACATCCAATGGGCCTGCCTGGCATAGCGCCACCACCTGGTCAAGCAGGAAATGTGCCAGAAATTGACAATGCCTTAAGTGATTGATCTGAAAGTTTACACACATTTTGGATATCATTATTGTGATGATATTCACATGTGTAATTTTCATGCCTAACATAGCGCCACCATCTGGCCAACCAAAAGTGTATCAGAAATGTTCTTTGCTTAATATGAATGGTCTGAAACTTCTCAGGTTAATAGATATTATGATTATGATGACATCCAATGGGCCTGCCTGGCATAGCGCCACCACCTGGTCAAGCAGGAAATGTGCCAGAAATTGACAATGCCTTAAGTGATTGATCTGAAAGTTTACACACATTTTGGATATCATTATTGTGATGATATTCACATGTGTAATTTTCATGCCTAACATAGCGCCACCATCTGGCCAACCAAAAGTGTATCAGAAATGTTCTTTGCTTAATATGAATGGTCTGAAACTTCTCAGGTTAATAGATATTATGATTATGATGACATCCAATGGGCCTGCCTGGCATAGCGCCACCACCTGGTCAAGCAGGAAATGTGCCAGAAATTGACAATGCCTTAAGTGATTGATCTGAAAGTTTACACACATTTTGGATATCATTATTGTGATGATATTCACATGTGTAATTTTCATGCCTAACATAGCGCCACCATCTGGCCAACCAAAAGTGTATCAGAAATGTTCTTTGCTTAATATGAATGGTCTGAAATTTCTCAGGTTAATATATATTATGATTATGATGACATCCAATGGGCCTGCCTGGCATAGCGCCACCACCTGGTCAAGCAGGAAATGTGCCAGAAATTGACAATGCCTTAAGTGATTGATCTGAAAGTTTACACACATTTTGGATATCATTATTGTGATGATATTCACATGTGTAATTTTCATGCCTAACATAGCGCCACCATCTGGCCAACCAAAAGTGTATCAGAAATGTTCTTTGCTTAATATGAATGGTCTGAAACTTCTCAGGTTAATAGATATTATGATTATGATGATATCCAGACACCCAATGGGCCTGCCTGGCATAGCGCCACCACCTGGTCAAGCAGGAAATGTGCCATTAAATCATTTAAAGTCTTAAACAAGTTGGTGTCATAACTAGTTTTCATAATCTGTCAAGCATGCATGTGGCTTGACAGACAGGAACCTCAGGATGTATAGAAAGGTTTACTTTTACAGTAAAGCGGTGTTTCCCATATTTTACTGTAAATTTGTCAGTGGTGGAATGTACTTAAGTAAATTTTCCACGTATTTGTACTTTACTTAAGTAAAATTTATAGTGCATACTTTTACTTCGTTACATTTTACAGCAATTATCTGTACTTTTACGCCGCTACATTTCTACAACACCATCGTTCCTTTTTACGATACATTTTATGATCAGTTTTTTTTTTCTCTCTGACAAACACGTTTGTTTTACCAGGGGGCGGGGTTGCTACCAAATATTCTGGAGCGCTACGTGCATTCTTAGAAACATAAGCTTCTAGTCTAGACCAGGCAAAGCGTGAGCTTGTAGCCATCTGCATTCGGTAGGCTATATTCACCAGACCCATGGCTACACTGTACATGCAACTGTGTTCTGTGCCTTTCTCTGTCTGTTATCTGCAGCGTTAGGGCCTCCTCTCCGATGAGATTGCTATCCGCGGATCAGCGAAGTTACAGGCTATGCCCATGCTTCTGTCACACGTCTGATCATTTGCGGCACAAATGAATGGTAGACTATTAATGAACCGGTGGCCGGAAAAAAACGTAACATTTTCCAACTTAGGAAATATTCCTTAATTGTGTGTGATCAAATAAAGATGCATAGCCTACAATTGGGGGGTAGTAATGTGAGCGTTCATTCAATGTCTATGCGTCTGAACCTAATCATAAAGATACCTTTCTCAGCAACTTTTCTGTTCAATCAGCATAATTGGCATTACGATCCACCCGACGTTTCCCTTGTCTACCCCGTTAAACGTCAGGCTCTCGTGTTTTGCTGACTGATATTACTCAGCAGATCACCCTAGTTAGATAACCAGAATTACAGTCTCTAGAATTGTAGGTCAGAATGTAAACTGGGCCACAGATGGTAAGCACAATTGCATTAGCTTAAAACTATCTAGTCGAGTATAACCTAAAACTAGCTTAATTAAAATGCCACAGCCCATACTGATTTTTTGTTTTAGAATATAGTATACAAATCATTATGCAAATACTTTTACTTTTAATACTTAAAGTACATTTAAAAGCAGGTAATTTTTACTTTTACTTAAGTAGGGTTGTCATTGTGGTACTTTTACTTTTCCTAAAGTAAATATGTCTCTGTGTATTTGTACTTTTACTTAAGTACTGAGTTTCAGTACTTCCTCCACCACTGAAATTTGTCATTTCCTTTTGCACAATGCTGTAGCCTAGATGCCACAGTGCAGTAAAGAACAGTTTTGTTTCCTTTTTGCCGTAGAGTTTTGTCGATTAACTAATAAATTGTTAATCATAATTCGAGAAATGGCCCAAGGGGACTGAAAAAAACTGTAATTGTGATTTGTAACGCTTTATGATTTTTGGCACTTGGTATTTGCCATACATTTCCAAGGATTCCTGTCATTCAGAAGAAAAGCGAGAGAAAGGAAACAAAAGGATGTGGTGTACTGTAGGTGGTGGGTGGTGCTAACCTTCTCGACACTGCCCCCTTCGATTCAAAACGTCCAACCGTGTGGGTATTTGATTTCGGAGGGAAATGACAGAGAATTCTGGCCGTGGCTGTTTAAATGACGCAGTCCTCAATTTGCATAAAACTTGAGACATATACCGGGTAATTTGAGGGCCGTCAGATTATCGAACAGACAGTCGAGATATCAACATGCCTGATCCAGCCAAGCCTGCCCCAAAGAAGGGCTCCAAGAAAGCCGTGACAAAGACCGCCGGCAAGGGTGGCAAGAAGCGCAGAAAGAGCAGGAAGGAGAGCTATGCCATCTACGTGTACAAAGTCTTGAAGCAGGTCCATCCTGACACCGGTATCTCTTCCAAGGCCATGGGCATTATGAACTCCTTCGTGAACGACATCTTTGAGCGCATTGCTGGAGAGGCTTCTCGCTTGGCTCACTACAACAAGCGCTCCACCATCTCTTCCAGGGAGATCCAGACCGCAGTGCGTCTGCTTCTGCCTGGTGAGCTGGCCAAGCACGCTGTGTCTGAGGGAACCAAGGCCGTCACCAAGTATACAAGCTCCAAGTAAAGCCTGATTTTGAACGCGCTTTAATCCAAAGGCTCTTTTAAGAGCCACCCACGTTCTCTTTGAAAAGTAACTCTAATATAAACAAACTAAACTGCATTCATTCACATACAATACTCATCTGAAATAAAGCTTACACTGAAAACAACACAACTTACGTTATTTTTAACACATCTCTATGTCCAGACAGGGACAACACATTAGTTTTAAGAGTTGTACCTAAAATGTATCAAATGTTACTTCCTGGATTAGGTAAAATTAGGTAGCCTACACTTGTAGGTTATCATATAGGTTTAGTCAGATTTTTTTTTTTTTTTCGCATGGCCAAATTTCCGTCAATGATTCCCGGGACACTGAAAGACCGGGGTACACGAAACTTGGTGGGCATGTAACCCCACATGGATAGCATGGAACCATCATTTTTCGTTTTGATCTGTAGCCCCCGCTGGACTGGACCCCCGAAAGGAGGGTAGGGCAGACACAGTTTTCTGTGAATATCTCGAAAACCGTAGGGTTTGGGAGGACCTTTTTTTTTTTGTATGTTGATCTCAAGGGGCCATGTCAACCCATTCCATAACCACTCATTTCATGTATAGCGCCACCTAGTTAAACACAAAAAAGTAAAAATGAGGTGTTGTAATTGAAGGTATCTGTGACCTAACATAGTCAGAACTGCACGAAATTGGAAGTGTAGGATCATTATGACACCCTCTGTATGCACGCCAAGTTTTGTGGAATTTCGTTCATGGGGGGCCACACAATAAATTAATTTATGTTACTATACACCAACTGGCCTGTAGGTGGCCGGAGACAGTTTTCTGTGAATATCTCGAGAACCGTAGGGCCTAGGAGGTCCACCTTTTTATGTATGTTGGTCTTAGGGGGCATGTCAACCCATCCCATTACCACTTATTTCATGTATAGCGCCACCTAGTTAAAAATTAAAAAGCAAAAAATTAGGTGTTTTCATCACAATATCTCTGGCTGACAAGGTCAAAACTGCACGAAATTAAAAGTGTAGGATCATTATGACACCCTCCGAATGCATGCCAAGTTTTGTGTACTTTCGTTCATGGGGGGCTTTACAATAAAATAATGTATGTGTACATTTAGTGCGATACACCAACAAGGATTCGGGACACTGAAAGACCGGGGTACACAAAACTTGGTGGGCATGTACCCCACATGGATAGCATGGAACCGTCATTCTTCGTTTTGATCTGTAGCCCCCTGCTGGACTGGACCCCCCGAAAGGAGGGTAGGGCAGACACAGTTCTCTGTGAATATCTTGAGAACTGTAGGGCCTAGGATGACCATTTTTTTCTGTATGTTTGCCTCCAGGGGTCATGTTAACCCATTCCATGTGCACACATGTGCATAAACAGATACACACGCACACACATACATTTACAGTAATCATGCATTATGACACATACTCACACAGTAGACATATATGCGCATGCATGCACATGCACAAAACACACATACGCAGGCAAACACACAAGCACGCACACACACACACACACACACCCACACACATAAACATAAATTTGTACACGCACACATGCACACAATTCATGAATTTTTCCCGTCATCTACTCCCTGAAATTTTGGTCATTGATACCCGGGACACCGAACCACCGGGGTACATGAAATTTGGTGGGTATGTAGCCCCACTAGACTTTTACGGAAAAATTTCATTTTGTCCCCGGGGACCACCACCAACACCCCATGCTGGGCCCCCCGAACCGCAAAAAAAAAAAACAGTTTTTCCTAAATAACTACCTGAACCGTGGCACTGAGGATGAAGAATCTTTTATGGTATGTTGGTCTCAAGGGCCCACATCAACCTGGCTCATAATCACTCATTTGTGATTTGCACCCCACCCAGGTAAAAATGAAAATGCAATATTATTCTGCTTTAATCGCCCCTATCTTCAGTTAAGATGTTCAGAACTGCACCAAATTTTATGTGTATGATTGACCTGGCATTCTCCGGGGGTATGCCAAGTTTCGTAGAATTTCATACATGGGGGGGGTCTAAAAAAATTAGGTTATGTGTACATTTAGTGACTGTACACTCATTGGCCTGTAAATGGCGATGCACACATATGCACATGCACACACACAGGCACCCACATACTGTCGGTATTAGAACGGCCGATACATAATTACAAATTCAGTAGGATTAAAAGAAAGCCAAAATAAATATTCATCATCATCATCATGGCTGCATTTTCAGTATTGGCGAGAAGTAGTCGTTTGTCCACTAGATGGCGCATCGTTGCAGTGAGACGTAATTTTGTTGGAAGTTAAAAGTGGGTTGGAAAAACAATGGACGCTTCATACAAGGACTGTAATTTACAGAGCGGACATCTAATAAGGATAGGACGATGTTCACATGAAGTGTAATTCCCATTTCTTCTTGAAGCCGAAATAAATCTGAGGATGTTTATCGGACATGCTTGGTTTTTACTGCAGGTACGTTAATCTTGTAATATCAATAAGGACCTAGGTAATGTTACCGTTAGCGTTGGTTGAGTGATGGAGGCATGATTGATTGCATTTGTAGAAAACTATAAATGCGGTTATACCAAGCAAATTGATAGCAGCACTGTTTGTATCTTTCGACTGTCATTTATTGCACGTGCTACAAAATCATTCTGTGCAATGGAAGATTTACCAACGTTACACCGGTCTGATACAGTTTTGCCTATACATGCGTGAGACTGAGACGCCTGTTTATTTTGTTTTAAGTGCGTGCAGGGTGTGAGAGGGGAATCGATGTGCTTTGATTACAGCTTGGTAGTTGTAGTCTTGTGAAATTAAAAAGCACGTGTGTGTGAAGTATCCAAACAATGACACCTTCATTTCATTATAGCTGCTTTAGCAACACACCTTAAGCTACTGTGT
>NC_063195.1:22910769-22929957 GCF_017589495.1 Alosa alosa | reverse complement strand
TCTTTGAAAGGATTATTATTATTAGGCCCGAGCACAAGGGCTAAAGGCCCTATTGTTTTTGTAAAGATTATTATTAGGGCACGAGCACCGAAGGGCGCAAGGCCCTATTGTTTTTGTAAGGATTATTATTATTATTAGGGCCCGAGCACCGAAGGGCGCAAGGCCCTATTGTTTTTGTAAGGATTATTGTTATTGTTATTATTATTATTATTATCGAGTATTATTATTGTTATTCTACTTTTTTGCTTTCCTGTTTTTGAGGTGGTTAACATAATCGAAAAGTCTTGAAATTTGGCACACACATCAGGTGTCACACAAAGCAGCTAGGTAAAAAAGCTTGGCCCCGGGCATGGCCCAGAGACTTCGCTAGCGCCCCCTTACGCCCCTTAGGTGACTGATCCCGTGGTGGGCATATACTTTCAGCTACACACACCAAATTTGGTAGGTGTCTGTATCTGAACGACTGTATCTGATGAACGACTTTCGTATGTACAATGCATTAGCCACGCCCAACAGGAAGTGAGGTATTTGGGATTTTGTGCAGACTAATATGTGATGAAATATGTGATGAATCATGATGCCAAAAGAGGTGCTTCCCATGGGTGAAAACGCATGAAATTTGGCGCACACATCAAGTGGTACAGTGAATAGACAGGGATAAAAGCTTGGCACCGGGCGTTGCCCAGGAACTCCATAGCGCCCCCTTATGTCACTGTGACTTGTGGTTGGCATATAGTTTTAGATACACACACCAAATTTGGTGGGTGTATGTAACTCCCAAAAACAAACAACTTTTGTATTAACATGCCATTAGCCACGCCCACAGGAAGTGAGGTAATTGAGAATTTGTGCGTTGTGGACATGATCAATTTTAACGTACTCCTCCTAGACGGTTGATCCGATTCATGTCAAAGTTGGTATACATGACGCCGAGATGTTCCTGATTCTAAATTGTGAAACCTTTTTTTGATATGTTGTAATTTGACGAAATGGCGAAATTATGAATTTTAATACCCTTCGACACAAACAGTAAATGTGTCATAATTCATCGTGCATGGCTTGAAATGTTTAAAATTTCAGAGGTCATTGAATACCGTTGAAAAAATGTTAATGATAATATTCACATGCCCATAATGCATGTTTGGCATAGCGCCACCAACTGGCAACAGAAAGAATGGCAATTATGCTGATTTCACATGATCAATTTGAACATACTCCTCCTAGACGGTTTGTCAGATTCATGTGAAATTTGGCAAACATTATGCCAAGATGTCGCTGATGTTAAATTGTGAAGGGATTTTTGATATGTTGGATATATTTGATATGATTTTAATATCTCACCACATGAAGAGGAAATGTGTCATAAATCACAGTGCATTGAATGAATGGTCTGAAACTTCTCAGGTTAATAGATATCATGATTATGATGATATCCAGACACCCAATGGGCCTGCCTGGCAATGCCTTAAGTGATTGATCTGAAACTTTATAAAATATCAGACATCATTATTGTGATGATATTCACATTCGTCATTCACATGCCTAGCATAGCGCCACCATCTGGCCAAGCAGGAAATGTGCCAGAAATGCTCTATGCTTTGCATAAATGGTCTGAAACTTCTCATGTTAATAGATATTATGATTATAATGATATCCAGACACCCAATGGGCCTGCCTGGCATAGCGCCACCACCTGGTCAAGCAGGAAATGTGCCAGAAAATGGACAATGCCTTAACTGATTGATCTGAACGTTTACAAAAAATTTGGGTTTGGAAAAAAATGTGGAAATCATTATTGTGATGATATTCACATGTGTAATTTCCATGCCTAACATAGCGCAACCATCTGGCCAACCAAAAAGTGTATCAGAAATGTTCTTTGCTTAAAATGAATGGTCTGAAATTTCTCAGGTTAATATATTTTATGATGACACCCAATGGGCCTGCCTTGCATTGCGCCCCCACCTTGCCAAGCAAGTACATGTGGCAGAAAATCAAATACAAAAACAAATAGCACACGCATCAAATATGTACATTTCACAAACGCACCACGTCGGTGCTTTGTTGGATTCCGACATGTCACGGGTTGCGGCCCGCAGGTGCTCGGGCCCGCCATTGCCGCTTGCGGCTATATTAATTATTATTATTATTTATTATTATTTGTAAAGAATGACACTATATTTGTTGTGATTTCAAGGTGGACCATCCCTTGGAGCTTATTGGGATGGATTTGGTTGGCAAGCTGTCTCCAACAAACAAAGGGAATGAGTACATGTGTGTCCTAGTGGATTATTACACCAAGTGGTCGGAGGCTTGTGCTATTCCAGATAAAAGTGCTGAGGTTGTATCTCAGTGCATTATAAACTTTTTTTATCGCTTTGGGGCACCACAACGGATACTGACAGACCAAGGGAGAGAATTTGTGAATGATGTTAGTAGTTTTGCTTGTTGAATGTTGAACCACTCTTAATTGAAGTTCAGGAGGATGTGTGGGATTCTGTGAAACATATTTATGGCTTACTATTGTATTATTATGACCACCGCTAGCAAAGCTAGCGAAGCGGTCATAGGGATTGTCAAAGTTTTTTTTTTTTTCCGTCATCTACTTCCTGAATTTTTGGTCAACGATACCCGGGACACCGAACCAACGGGGCACATGAAATTTGGTGGGTATGTAGCCCCACTAGACTTTTACGGAAAAATTTGGTTTCGTCCCCGGGGGCCACTCCCCCCCCGTGCTGGGCCCCCGAACCGCAAAAAAAAGCAGTAAATAACTACCTGAACCGTGGCACTGAGGATGAAGAATCTTTTATGGTATGTTGGTCTCAAGGGCCTACATCAATCTGGCCCATAATCACTCATTTGTGATTTACACCCCCCAGTAAAAAATGAAAATGCAATATTATTCTGCTTTAATCGCCCCTATCTTCAGTTAAGATGTTCAGAACTGCACCAAATTTTATGTGTATGATTGACCTGGCATTCTCTGGGGGTATGCCAAGTTTCGTAGAATTTCATCCATGGGGGGGTCTAAAAAAAATTAGGTTATGTGTACATTTAGTGACTGTACACTCATTGGCCTGTAGATGGCGGTACACACATATACACATGCACACACACTCAGGCACCCACATACTATCCGTATTAGAACGGCCGATACATAATTACAAATTCAGTAGGATTAAAGGTGCGATTTGTAGGATTGTTACCGAACGTTCTGTTGGCCAAAATCAAAACACTGGTGAACGTTCTCAAGACTACCAGACGCGAGCCTCTTCTGGGTTGCCAGATGTAATGAAGACTTAGCTAACGTTAGTTGACCTGCAGCTGCTTTAACGTTTATCCAAACCATGACCCAGCTACACATTACGGAAACAGTGAAAACAAAAAATACCTCTCTAACCAACGTAACATATGTAGCTTAAGTTAGCGATGCAGATGAAGTTTAGCATAGGCTACCTGTTGTGGAGAAATATGGCCAGCTCTGCGTCAGATTTGATATTCTTTGTTTGACGAAGACGTCACCATTTCAGGAAGCTCCTCCGATGTCCACTTAATTTGTTTCTTGTTTTTGTTTTGGAAATTTGCCTGCCTCTTGTAGGCGTTCATGACTACAACTGACAGCTGTTGACAGTTGGCCTTTGCTAATTTGGCAACCCAAATAGGAGGACGCGCTAGCCCATTATTAATAACGCTTATTCTAGAATTAATCGTTCAAAACATAAACGAAAATTCCAAGAGATTCCGCCCGTAACTGATTTTTTTTTCATGGGTTTTACGGGGTTTCACGGGTTAGAGTAATGTTGTCAACTAAGCCATTACTTCAATTCATCGTGTTTCCTCACTCTCTGACAACATATGGTGATCATTTTTGGAATGGTTACAGTTTATTTTCCATTATTTCCTACATACTGGACCTTTAAAAGAAAGCCAAAATAAATATTCATCATCATCATCATGGCTGCATTTCCAGTATTGGCGATAAGTAGTCGTTTGTCCACTAGATGGCGCGTCGTTGCAGTGAGACGTAATTTTGTTGGAAGTTAAAAGTGGGTTGGAAAAACAATGGACGCTTCATACAAGGAGTGTAGTTTACCGCAGAGAACGTCTAATAAGGATAGGATGATGTTCACATGAAATGTAATTTCCATTTCTTCTTGAAGCCGAAATAAATCTGAGGATGTTTATCGGACATGCTTGGTTTTTACTGCAGGTACGTTAATCTTATACTATCAACTAGATGTACCGCAGAGCGGTACAAAATATGACCGCCGCCCAGTCCAGCACATTTTTTCCACAAAAATAAATCACGCTGAAAGGCACACTAAAGGAACTGTCACACTAAATTGCATTATCCACACTCAATTCTCACTGGTATCTGTTAGACAACAAGTACCAAAACATGATTAGTTCATAGATTTCACATGTAAAATTCATTTTATACAACCCCACCCCCATCTTGCCTGTTCATAATTCTGAGAAATTCTTGAATTGTGTGCATGTGTGCATGTACACATTTATGTTTGTGTGTGTGTGTGCTTGTGTGGTTGCCTGCGTATGTGTGTTTGTGCATGTGCATGCATGCGTACATATGTCTACTGTGTGAGTATGTGTCATACGTATGATTACTGTGAATGTATGTGTGTGCGTGTGTATCTGTTTATGCACATGGAATGGGTTAACATGACCCCTGGAGGCAAACATACGGAAAAAATTGGTCATCCTAGGCCCTACGGTTCTCAAGATATTCACAGAAAACTGTGTCTGCCCTACCCTCCTTTCGGGGGGTCCAGTACAGCGGGGGGGCTACAGATCAAAACGAAAAACTATGGTTCCATGCTATCAATGTGGGGTTACATGCCCACCAAGTTTCGTGTACCCCGGTCTTTCAGTGTCCTGGGAATCCTTGTTGGTGTACGGTCACTAAATGTACACATAAATTATTTTATTGTAAGGCCCCCCATGAACGAAAGTTCACAAAACTTGGCATGCATTCGGAGGGTATCATAATGATCCTACTCTTTCAATTTTGTGCAGTTTTGACCATGTCAGCCAGAGATATTGTGATGAAAACACCTAATTTTTTGCTTTTTAATTTTTAACTAGGTGGCGCTGTACATGAAATAAGTGGTAATGGGATGGGTTGACATGCCCCCTTAAGACCAACATACAAAAAGGTGGACCTCCTAGGCCCCACGGTTCTCGAGATATTCACAGAAAACTGTCTCTGGCCACCTACAGGCCAGTTGGTGTATAGTAACATAAATTAATTTATTGTGTGGCCCCCCATGAATGGAATTCCACGAAACTTGGCGTGCATTCAGAGGGTGTCATAATGATCCTACACTTCCAATTTCGTTCAGTTTTGACTATATTAGGTCACAGATACCTGCGATCATTTTTACTTTTTTGTGTTTAACTAGGTGGCGCTATACATGAAATGAGTGGTTATGGAATGGGTTGACATGGCCCCTTGAGATCAACATACAAAAATGGTCCTCCTAAACCTTACGGTTCTTGAGATATTCACAGAAAACTGTCAAACGTGAAACTGTGAAAAACGATGGTTCCATGCTATCCATATGGGGATACATGCCAACCAAGTTTCGTCTACCCCGGTCTTTCAGTGTCCCGGGAATCCTTGACGGAAATTTGGACATGCGAAAAAATAAATAAATAAATAAATCTGACTAAACCTTCGCTGCGCGGCGGTCATAATAAGGACCTAGGTAATGTTACCGTTAGCGTTGGTTGAGTGATGGAGGCCAATTTGATTGATTGCATTTATAGAAAACTATAAATGCAGTTATACCAAGCAAATTGATAGCAGCACTGTAATTGTATCTTTCGACTGTCATTTGTTGCACGTGCTACAAAAATCATTCTGTGCAATGGAAGATTTACCAACGTTATTAACCGGGTCTGATACAGTTTTGCCTATACATGTGTGAGACTGAGACGCCTGTTTATTTTGTTTTAAGTGCGTGCAGGGTGTGAGAGGGGAATCGATGTGCTTTGATTCCAGCTTGGTAGTTGTAGTCTGTGAAATTAAAAAGCACGTGTGTGTGAAGTATCCAAACAATGACACCTTCATTTCATTATGGCTGCTTTAGCAAAACACCTTAAGCTACTGTGTAGTGGGTCCCATTTAGAAGTGGCTACTTCTTCATTCGCTTTCCTTGACTCATGGAGCTGCGTGAATTTTATTACAACTTTTCGCCACGATATGGCAGTTTAAGTCCGCTTGATACTGTAAGGCGTAAGCCATTGGTTTCCAAAGGAGATTTTATTTGTGTCGCCAGCATAGCCTATTGACAATTTATGTTGTAAATAGGCCTACCTTATAAGCCTACCTGTAGCTTAGGGAAGCTAACAGCTTTCTATTAGGATCTAGTGTGTTAGTTACAGTTTTGTCATAACTCCCTGATGCTTTAGAATAGCCAGAGCGTGAACAATATCGGGTGCCTATGGACTAGGCTCGGTGAACCCAGCCTGATCTGCCCGCTATTTATTTTTTGATTTCTTAAAAGATTGAGGTTGGTCTGGTGAAAGCCAGACTAGCCATGGACCTCAGTTACACAATGCAAGGGAACATGAATCAGCCTATATTTGCACCTAACAATAACGGACAACAGCTCTTCAACTTTGGCCCGTTAAAATGTGTATGAACAGTCTAGCGACGCATTTCATCAAGGCCCATTTGGACATGTCAGTTATTTGCACCACTGGTAAGATGTAAAACAGCATTTCGTTTCAGACTACTGTTACTTAATTTGTGCATTAACAATAACGTTTCAGACTACTGTTACTTAATTTGTGCATTGACAATAAAGTATTACATGAACTAAAGATGACTAAAATCTTATGTAGAAGAAGAAACATTCACAAAAAAATCCATCCATCCAAAAATGACCTTTGTTTTTGATAGCTGTTGAAAACGCCATGGAACTGACAGAGATGTTTTTGTTTATAAATAAATAAATAAATAAATAACATTATGCTAATACCTTTTGCTTTTCCCAAATACAATGTACAGCCTACAGGTGTAAGTGACCTTTCATCAATCCAGTTGCAATGGATGAACTGTGATGAACTGCCCTACTTGTGATTGTTTAGAGATTTTAAAGGTTTTATAACAATGCTACATCTTCTTTGGCTATTCTACAATCTATTCACCTTTTCAGCACCAGTAGGCTACTTTCTGTGCAGCCGCACACACACACTCAGGCATGCCAAACAAGCATACACAAAAGTTTCAAGAGTGGGGGATGGAGTAAAATATGGAGACAAATTGAAGTGTGATTTATTTTCGTGGAACGGATGTACAGGACTGAGCGGCGGTCATATTTTGTACCGCTATGCGGTACATCTAGTTCTACAAATGTTTTCAAAACAGATTAACAAAAATCTATGCAAGTTCCTCAATGTGTAGAGAAGTCTCTGTGCTCCGAATCACCCACAGACCAATGGTCTAGTGGAAAGATTAAATGGGACAATTCAAAGGTGAAGCTACATTTAAATGAAATGAATAGGCTATAAATATTTGTGTGTTTTGAATTAATTACTGATGACAATTAATAATGGTATGCTGTGCCTCCAGAGCACTGTGTAAACTTGTTGAAGACAAGCCTCAAGAGTGGGACGAGTATCTGGATGCTGTAACGTTTGGCTTGAGGACAAAGATACACCTCACCACTAGATTCAGTCTATTTTTTTTAATGTTTGGTATGGAGGCACGCTACCCATGTGAATCAAGTGAATGAGGTATGCCATAATGTGTATTTGACAGAAAATTGAAATTAATGTAAACATTACAAACTCATCCTACATCTGTAAGATTTATTTTTTCTTTCAAAGGTTGACAGCTCAGTGGAGGACATCATGACAGAACAAACTGTGTCCAGCGCTATTGCTCTAAAAAAAAAGATGGACAACATTGTCAAAGCCAATGTTAAAAAAAAACAGGACAAGAGGCACAAGGTCCTGAATCCATCCATTCTGTTGGTGGGGCAAAAGGTCCTGAGAAAAAATATCAGGACACAGCAGAGGAAAGGGGGAAAGCTGGAGCGCACCTGGCTTGGACCTTTTACAATTACCAGCATTGTCAATAAAAGTGCAGACCTGGTTAATGAGGTGGGGAAAGTATTTCCAAAAATCAACACCGACCATCTAAAACCATTCATCGAACCACAACCCCGCATTCCTCACAGAATTCGTACACAACCTACAGATGCACCACCAAACAAGAAAACACGTCTCAGCAGCTCAGAGCAATCCCCTCCACACACCCAAATCATTTCACCAGAAGATTCACAATCACCATCCCCTCCAACGACTCCTTTTGACCTTTCAGCTGCACCACCACACCACTGTGATTCACCAATAGACCTCACAACCAAACCACAACCACAACCTGTTCCATTCACTCCCCTGTCACCAGTGGACCTTTCCCTTCCGAAAACATCATCACATCTGTCACACCTGTCCCCCAGCCCCACTGCTGAAACCAGATCCACTGAACTGGAGCCAGAACCAGTGCAGGACTCCCAATCCTGAACTAGAGCCAGAGCAGGAGGACTGGAGGACACAGTCATCCACAGCCGTGAGTAAGACATGTCTAATAATGTATGCAAAAAGAAGAAAAATCATTTAAATTCTGTTATATTTGTGAAGTGTGCTACTATGTGTTATAGGTATCAAAAATGCATGGAGTGGCAATGACAGCCATGTACTATTATCAAAGGTTGGTCCATATAAAATATTTTATAAGCAGTGTTGCGAGTAATGCATTAAAAAAGTAATGTAATTACAGTAATGCATTGCTTTTTGCTGTAATGCAGTAATGTAAGGCATTACCAATACAATTTCAGTAATATTTTACTCGGTACAATTCTCAGTAACTGAAGTTACTTTGCTTTTTAATCCAAAATTGAGAAATGCTCAATTGGCACCAGAGAAGATTATCCAAGAATTAAAAAAAGTCATCTATGCTGGTCCTGGAATTTGATTGCCTTGTTTAGATGACTGTAGAAAGGGAATTTGAGTTATCTCTGCCATTCATGCAACATATCTAACATGGTTACCGGTAGGCTATACTTCTCATTTCAAGCAGTGAGAATAGCTAAAATGTTGCTTTTACAGACAAAGATCGTAGCCATTATTCTCAAACTATTTACATTAAGTCTACACCACTGTAAGTGGAAGGAAAGGCAACCAGCAATGATGAGAAGCATTTAAAGTCAACATACAATTTCACGATGGCTATATTTTGCTATGTTAAATTGTGAGTGACCTTTGGCCTTTGGGGCCTACATTGTCTCATGAGCCATAACTGCAACCATTATATTGTTATTTTGTTAGCCTTAAGCCTAGCTCAGTCATTATGCCATACCACATCACCTCCTGCCGTGTAATGAGCTGCATTGAACACATGAACAAATCCATATTTCCTGTTATTTTGGTGAAAGTAATGTAAACGTAGTGTAATGCCTTACAATTCAAAGACAGTAATATTGTAATGTAACAAATTACTTTGAGATGACAGTAACAAGTAATAAATAATGCATTACGCTTTTGAAGTAACTTGCCCAACACTGTTTATAAGGACATACAACAGCTTGGGCCCGGGAAGGAGTTGGAGAGTGAGGTGCGCATATCTTTGATTCTCATAACGCTTTTACCTGCTAAATGTATTCCTGTTTTTTCATGTTATGACCATGCTTAATATTGATGTAGGCCATAAATGCATGTCTCAGACTAATGGTGAGGCATCACAATAAGAGGTCAATGAAGATTGCCTACCATATGGACACTTTTGCCATTACAGCCATGTGGCAGAAAAAAAATCTAAAACTGAAGGTGTGCTAAATGCAATGTTGGTTGTGGTGGTGATGGTGGTGGAGTGGTGAGGGATCTGGGATTCAAACCAAAACACTCAGGGTGTTGATTTCACTCCTAGGGGCTGCAACTGTAAGGCACTTACTTGATCCAAGTTGCTTTGGATAATAAGGTTAACTACATTACCAATAATGGTCAATTCTTTTCAGCAAGGTCTTTGTTACAAATGTGTGATTGATCTTATTTTTTGTCAGCTGGATCCAACCATGTACAACATCATATTAGGGATAGTAAATGACTGCCATCACTGGTTTCTTGTTGTAAGTATTTGTGGAAGAGAACAGTTTCCTTTAACTTTTCCCTAACCTTTAATGTTTATCCATTCATATTCTTCACATTTTCTATATTTCATATGTTGCCCAGGCTATCTATCCATCTGAAAAAAAAAAACATTATTCTGGACTCCCTTGGAGAGTCAGACTTCAAAATAACAAGGTGTTTGGAGACAACAAGGTATTTAGCAGCACCACAGTCACATAATGTATTGTTCGTTGAATAGTATTATCTACTTCTTTTTAAAGAACTGCACTGACTTCTTTTCAGAGCCCTGATAAGAAAAAGGGGTGTGGCCTGTGGAGTGTTCGCTTTAAAAGTGTGTGACAGCAAATACATATCACATATTTCGATATCATAAAGTGGGTGATGTGTGCATTTGGGTTTATTTTGTTACATTTTCAGTTTGCAGAACACATCCTGAATGACACCCCAATGTTGTTTTCTGCCAACAAACATAAAATTGACGAAATAAGAAAGGAAGTGGCTGAATACATACTCTGTCATTCCAGTAGGACTATCACTCTTTATAACTTGATGTGTGTGTTGATGTGTGCTTTTTATGTGCATCTCAAATGTCCATTGCATGGCAAATTCATAGATGACAAAAATATATAAGAAGACCCAGCAGGGTTGAAACATTGCCTTTGTACATTAAATATGGGAGTCTAAAGCAATGTTGCAGACATTATTTCTTTTTTTCACTGGAGTACGTTTTTTGTCCTGCACCTGCCAGAAGGTGGGATGTGCACACAATAACTTTCATTTTTTAAATTCATAGATGCCCCAAGCAACATTTGTCACTACTGTGGGGAGGCAGACACCTTTGATTGATGATTCTGAAGAAGTTGTCTGGGTAAGTACTGTAGCCTAGGCCTATTACTGGATATTGTTGGGTTGGTGTTTACATGGATTAGTAACCAGGACTGCTATTTCTTTAAAATGATGTGTATTTTTGTTTTTGTTTCAGATATCCTGTGATTCCTGTGACAGATGGTTTCACGTAGGATGTGTGGGAAATCCCTCAGTGGAGAACTAATATTCATGCTATGCATGTGCTTATTAACAATAAATGATGTTGTTTGTTGAATGTGTGCTAGCATTTATGGAGAATGTTTTTTTCCCTCCCCAGTCAGTATGTTTTGTGCAAATATTGTGAAAGCAGAATAGAAAAGCATTGTCCTTTCATTACTTTCATAACATTTTATTAGTCAAGCATTGTTTTATTCAGGGGAAATTAAAAATAACAAACGAATATACATAACACAATGTCTAGTTGTATAGCCTATAGATTTGCAATCACAGTGGAAATTTCTTTCAAATTCCAGCAGAACGAAAGAAAATACAGTTTGAAACATTTCGCTTGCCGTACATCCAGTTGTCTTTTGACTTACGTTACTTCTGTGAGTACGTAAGGTAACCTAACAATTACGCAAGACTTTTGAACGAATTTGGTTGCAGCGGTGTGCAGACTTGGCCTTTTTTCCTGAATAGTCCGTGTATTGTTCGTTTTTCAATATAAAACCAAAAAGGTTACGTCTACGTTTTCAAACCAAAATGAAAAAAATGGATGTCGTTTTCTAACTTTGTAGGCCACTCAATTCATTTATTATTTATTTATTTAAATAAACTCCTGGTGTACCTACAAACTTTACAGTGCCTCGTTTTATGAGTAAAGAACATACTATAGAAGTTTCATACCATTCAGGGCATTATTAGTGGGGTAATTTACGAGATAAAAGTTGGTTCCATTACACCTGCAGAAACTCATTAGTTTCTGACAGCGCTACTCGACCAGGGTTTGACCAAGGGAAAACAGGTTCTGGGAGGGTGTTTGGCTCGGGTCATGGTGCAAAGGACCCTAGGGTGAAATTACTCCGAACCATCGCTTTAGGTATAGTTCATTTTGACTGACATGACATAAGCAAATGATAATGTTATAAAACAGCAGAGAATTGTACGAAAGCAACTGATACATGTCCAAAAGTATTTGCAATTTGTTCAGAGGAAGGAGAAATTGCTACTATGATGTGCACAAATTACTAAATGTTGTGGAGGTTGAATTATTAGTTATGAGAATTTTCATTCTGATCTGAGAAAAGCACCAAAGTGACTGAGAAGGGACTTACTTAAAATTACATTGTAGAGGGTGTTCCCCAAGGCCAACTTTCCCTTTCTCCCTCAAAGGCTGTACTGGGCCCAGACTGCATTTGTGGCCAGTTTTCTCAGGACCCTCCTGACTACATCTCCAAGGGAGTTTCCCCCCATTAGACTGAGGAACTGTATCTATGATTGATTTATAGATAGATAGATAGATAGATAGATAGAAAGATAGATAGATAGATAGAGATACTTTATTTATCCTGAAGGAAAATGTTATGTTATGGGAGATGATTTAATTACAGTATGTTATGGGAGACTTAATTACATCAATTAACATATCAATTAAATAAATAATTAGCTAACTCACAGCTTAGATATTACAAAGATTTATAAACAGATGTTTTGTAATTAACAAGCCAACATCTTTTGCTTCACACACACAAATATTTGAAAACTGCATCAACATCAACTTACTACTCCTTTTTTTAAATCAGGGGCCTCAAGCTTTGCTTCAGCCTGCATTCTCTCCATTGCCATCATGATTCTTGTTTCTGACCTTTGGATAAGGTCTTTAAGAGCTGTGAAAATTGAGAAGAAAAAGGGAAGTTTCATTTGAATTAGCCTAAATTACCCTAACTCTAAATTACACTAACCTTAACATTAATGCAAATGGGAAAATGTAGGCCTAAATGTGGACAATGTTTACCATCATTTACTCCTTCGTCCCCTTGGTCCTCTCCTTCCTCTCCATCAGTGATGGACATTTCTGTTAGTGACACATTGAGATATGTTGTTACTGTATGATCACACATTTTAGTATTTATATAGTTTTACCACAGAAGATTTAACAGCGCCCATTCACTGGGAAATATGCAGAGATTAGACATAGCCTACCATCTGAGGAAGGTTGCAGTTCCTCTATTCCGTCCACAGGGTCTGGAGTGTTCGGTGTGTCTGGCAATGGGAAAATTTTGTTAAACTGTATGTATGTACGGTAACAGTCAGTTACTGTATGATCAAAAATATACGTCAGGCTCAGGCTACTGTCAGGCTATATCTCATTGGTTAAACTAAGGCTTGGCATCGCTCAAAACAAACCAGCTATCAATGACATGAACATAAGAGGACAGCATCAGTGACTTACCACGTGGTGCTACAGGGCTATTTATTTTTTTGGGTGGGACTATTTCTTCATCAGTGCTGGAGAATTCTGTTTGTTACACAATTAGTTATATAGATACTGTGTGATCATGCATTTGAGTATTTTTGTGTTTTAACAATAGATTATTTAACAGTACTCATTCACTAAGGAAATATGTAGACATTAGCCATACCATCTGAAGAAGGTTGCAACTCGACTATTTCAGAAGTGTCTGGGGTGTTGTTCTGTGCATCTGGCAATGGGAAAATTGAGTTAGGCTGTATGTATGTATGGTAGGTCTTTAATGACATGAAGAGGACAGCATAGCGACTTACAAAGTGGTGCTACAGGGAGGCCCTTGTTTTTTTTTTGGGTGGGACTATTTATTTGTCAGCTGTTGATTTGAGAAAGGCAGGTTAGTCATTGTAATGTACACAGGCTACATGTTTGCATGCATGAATTGTTGTCATTCCAAATATAGGCTATAGGCTACTGTCATTAAATATATAAGCTACTGCCATTGGTTAAACCAAAGCTCGGCATCACTCAAAACAGAGCATCTCAATGACATGAATGTAAGAGGGCAGATCAGTGACTTACCACGTGGTGCAGGGATGCCCTTGTTTATTTTTTTGGGTGGGACTATGTCTTTGCCAGCTGTTGATTTGAGAAAGACTGGCAGGTTAGTGATTGTAATGTACATACAAGGCTACATGTTTGCATTGTTATCATCACAAATATAGTCTAGGCTTACTGTCCGGCCTGTATCTCATTGGAAGCTTCATCTTTCTCCCCGTCTCTTCCTCACTCTCAACATTCGATGTTTCTATGGCTTGCCTTGCCCGTGTCCTTGCTTTCATGTAGTTATCTTAAGACAAAACAATATATTAGTGTGTAGTATAGGCCTATACTTTTATGATGCCACGTATGTATGTATGTATGTATGTATATGATGTATTTATTTGTGTGATGTATGTATAAGTGCATGAAGTTGTCCAAATGAAATAGCTCATTAAACAAGTACATCATGTATGTGAATTTATTTATTTTATTGAGGTCATCTTTAAACTAGGTCATGTGAAGTGTAAACTTGTACAGCACTGCAATGCAACATGTGATTATCTTACCGGTTTTGTAAATTATTTTTATTTTTTCTTTTAACACTGTTTTAAGATATTTTATGTATAGATTCATGTGCAGACTGACAGGGTCTAAGAATATGATTATTGTGTTCATAGCTGATGTCTCTAAGAGTGATACAAGGTATACATCTTGCTTTTGGAAACATTGGACCCGAAGCCTGTATATGTTTTGTAAATTATGCCTCATCTGCATCATTCTTAAATGTTTTGTATTATTTTATATTTATATATCTGTACTGTGTTGTCTCTATGGACCTTTGTGTCTTGAATAAAGTTGAAATAAAATAACTAAATAAAATAATATTGAAGACACCTGGTGCCACACTCTAATCAGCTAATTAACTCAAAACACCTGCAAAGGCATTTAAATGGTCTCTCAGTCTAGTTCTGTAGGCTATGCAATCATGGGGAAGACTGCTGACTTGACAGTTGTCCAAAAGACGACCATTGACACCTTGCACAAGGAGGGCAAGACACAAAATGTCATTGCTAAAGAGGCTGGCTGTTCACAGAGCTCTGTGTCCAAGCACATTAATAGACACCCATTCAAAATGTGGGAGAGATTCACAAAGAGTGGACTGCAGCTGGAGTGCTTCAAGAATCACCACACACAGACGTATGCAAGACATGGGTTTCAGCTGTCGCATTCGTGTCAAGCCACTCTTGAACAGGAGACCGCATCAGAAGCGTCTCGCCTGGGCTAAAGACAAAAAGGACTGGACTGCTGCTGAGTGGTCCAAAGTTATGTTCTCTGATGAAAGTAAAGTCCAGTGTAAAGTTTCCACAGTCAGTGATAGTTTGGGGTGCCATGTCATCTGCTGGTGTTGGTCCATTGTGTTTTCTGAGGTCCAAGGTCAACGCAGCTGTCTACCAGGAAGTTTTAGAGCACTTCATGCTTAATGCATTTAAATGCCTTTGCAACTTTTTTTGTATTGGTCTTAAGTAATATTCTAATTTTCTGAGAGACTGAATTTGGGATTTTCATTAGTTGTCAGTTATAATCATCAAAATGAAAATAATTAAACATTTGAAATATCAGTCTGTGTGTAATGAATGAATATAACATACAAGTTTCACTTTTTGAATGGAATTACTGACATGATCGAACTTTTTGAAGATTTTCTAATTATATGACCAGCACCTGTATACATTTAGCCTCATAAACTCTTAAAGTCGTTGGACCTTCCCTTTCGGATTTTCTTAGGTCCTCTGTGACAGACGGTTCTGCAGATATGTCTTTTGCAAGGATCTTGTCAAGCAGTTTCTTCATAGTAAAGATGCTACGCCATTTTCTGTGATACAATATGGATGGTATTCTAGTGAGTGCAGTGGCTTGAGCTGTGGCTAGATCATCAGTATTCTGCCACTTTCATCAGTATTCTAGCCTACCAACTGAAACTGCTCTCTCACACATAGGCTACATCTCTGTATATTATTTAAGTATACTCTTTTGATCCTGTGAGGGAAATTTGGTCTCTGCATTTATCCCAATCTGTGAATTAGTGAAACACACTCAGCACACAGTGAAGTGAAGCACACACTAATCCCGGCGCAGTGAGCTGCCTGCAACAACAGCGGCGCTCGGTGAGCAGTGAGGGGTTAGGTGCCTTGCTCAAGGGCACTTCAGCCGTGCCTACTGGTCGGGGTTCGAACCCTCCGGTTACAAGTCCGAAGCGCTCAGGCGCGTAGCAAGCGTGGGGGATGTGGGTGTTATAACGTACACACTTTTGCTGGAACACGATTCTATCCACCACACTTTTTGTCAGATTAAAATGAAAGTAAAATATGGAAATAAACGCTCCCGTAAAGAGTTGGAACCGTATCTACAACGCACACACAAAGAGACACAAATAGGTCTGTTGATTTGATTGAATGGTCGGTTGAATCCAGCCAATCACATCAAGTTAGCCAGTGAAGAACCAGAGCCGCTCTGATCAAATTCAAAGTGTGCAAAGTTTTTGTCACACTGTATAAATGCAGAGAGTCAAAGTGAATGCGGGGGTGCGCGCACCAATGCACTTGTTTGTGCAGAAAGACCTTTGGCTACTGTTCTCAGAGCATTATGCTTTCTCTGTCTATGATCTGCAGCTTTTCTCAAACTATGGGCCTCCTCAACAATTAACCTAGGCTACTGGTCCACGTAGCCGCGAAATTAAGTTATGCCCGGTGCTTCACACGTCTGATCTGATTTCACTGTCAATGTGTGTCGTAGTGCTACATCTACTGGAGATCTTAATGTCTTACGATCGTGTTCCATTTATAACATCTTATTTTGATCTTACAAACGGAGGCGTCAAGACACATTTGAGTTCTACATCTGAGAACTAAGATTTCCAGCATGTAGAACTCTTATAGAGCGCTCATGCAATGTGTGTGTCCCTGCAGCAAGTGAAACTCTAACGTGGGCTAGAAGCAACAATAGTTTAAACAACAACGTGGCTTCCAGTAACTATTAATGGAAAAAGCATAGAAACTGCTAATCATAATCTTTAAATTGACATTAATTAAGCTGGCTATATGCAACAGAATTTATTTATATTCCCTTTGCATATGTTTGGGTAGACTTCAAACATTTTTGAATTTGAGCTTACAATTTTGTATTCTTTATTATTATATTTATTTAGGTATTAATGATACCTCGAAATTAGGCTGCTGTCTGTTAGGGCAATTTATTGTAGCCTGCTAACCCATATGCACAAAACATAATTTCTGAAATGATTTCTTGATTTATAACATGAGATATGTCTCTATGTAGGGTAGTGTCAAATAGTGAAGTGATGGGTAGATCATGTAGGCCTAGACATGAGCCACACATACAGTATGAGGGGCGCTGCTTCTTCTGTCCCGCAAACTGCATTAAAATGGTGTGTTTAGCAATCAGAATTTCAATTTTTTTTCGGGGTAGAAACTGCCGGACACCAATATAGTCCGCACCCCTCTCAGAAAATACTTACAACGTCCCTGTAGGGAGTTATTTATAATTTGGCAAGATTGTTTCATTTTCCTATCCCACAACCCCCACACTTTTAAAAAGCTTGATACGCCCCTGGAAGCGCTAACCAGTAGGCCACGGCTGCCCCTCATTTTTGTCCTTTCTTTTGTTCACACACAAATTGGGGAAGTCTACAGTACGGTTTACAGCAGACATCATTGCTTGATAATGATGTTAGTACCTTACTTGGGCCGGTTGGGTTATTATATCTAGTCTTTCGCAAGTAGCCTAGTCATTGGTCATATCCTTATTCTCACACATCTGAATCATAACACGAATAAAAATAAACAGGACTCACCTTGTAATCTGTTTTTGACACTACAACAGCCATTGTTGTTCTGTAGCCTAACTAAACTGCTTCCATCCACATACTGGCCCTGTGGCCCAGCAAACACCAACACCAGGGTTGCCAGATTGGGTTGAGTGATTTCCCCCCATTCACGCTGAAAAACCCGCCCTCTTCAGCAAAAACCGCCCCAACAACGATTTTGTCATAGAGAACCAATCAACTCCAAATTTTATTTGTCCGCCTAAAGCTTATTTTCCTCCGCCCGACTAGGTCAAAAGAAGCCCAATTGGCAACACTGACCAACACACTCTAAAGTTGGTAGTTTATATTTGTACTTTCAGAAAAGAAATCTAGTTCCAGACAAATTGAAAAAGAAGAATTTAGGCCTAATAGTTATGCAGGATCTACATGCATTCTCTTTAGAATTGAAATATCATGGCATGTCCGATCATTATAGTTTTGGTATTATTAAGGAAAACAGATTAATTACCCTAAAAAAATATTTTTCTGAGAAGTCTATATATTCTAGATGTGATATAATGTGCATTGAGACATCTCCCAACTTCCTCCATACCACTATACCTTAGTTCTGTAATGTATTTTGCATTACATTGAAATGCATTGATTTTCAATGGACAGCTATTAGTTATGGGTCTAAAATAGCTGTGAAAAGTGTATTCAGCTATCTAACCCATATATTTTCTAAAAGCCTATACTCTCTAGATGTGATATAGCAAGAGTTTGGATTTGACCCACCCACTTTTAGTCTTTTGCCTCTCTACCCAGCACTCTACCCTGAGTAGCACTCTACCCAGCACTCTACCCAGAGCAGTACCCAGAGCAGCACTCTACCCAGAGCATTACTCTACCTTGAGCAGCACTCTAACCAGAGCAGTACTCTACCCAGAGCAGCACTATATCCAGAGCAGTTCTCTAACTTTAGCAGCACTCTACCCAGAGCAGTACCCAGAGCAGCACTCTACCCAGAGCAGAACTCTACCCAGCACTGTACTCAGAGCAGCAGTAGAGCAGCCCTCTACCCTGAGCAGCACTCTACCCAACACTCTACCCAGAGCAGCACTCTACCCAGCACTCTACCCAGAGCAGTACCCAGAGCAGCACTCTACCCAGAGCAGTACCCAGAGCAGCCCTCTACCCAGAGCAGCACCCAGAGCAGCACTCTACCCAGAGCAGTACTCTACACAGCAATCTACGCTGAGCAGTACTCTACCCATAGCAGACTCTACCCTGAGCAGCACTCTACCCAGAACTCTACCCTGAGCAGCACTCTACCCAGCACACTACCCAGAGCAGTACCCAGAGCAGCACTCTACCCAGAGCATTTACTCTA
>NC_063195.1:22773682-22910269 GCF_017589495.1 Alosa alosa | reverse complement strand
AATATCAATAAGGACCTAGGTAATGTTACCGTTAGCGTTGGTTGAGTGATGGAGGCATTTGATTTATTGCATTTGTAGAAAACTATAAATGCGTTATACCAAGCAAATGTATAGCAGCACTGTTTGTATCTTTCGACTGTCATTTATTGCACGTGCTAAAAATCATTCTGTGCAATGGAAGATTTACCAACGCTATTAATCGGTCTGATACAGTTTTGCCTATACATGCGTGAGACTGAGACGCCTGTTTATTTTGTTTTAAGTGTGCAGGGTGTGAGAGGGGAATCGATGTGCTTTGATTACAGCTTGGTAGTTGTAGTCTGTGAAATTAAAAAAGCACGGTGTGTGAAGTATCCAAACAATGACACCTTCATTTCATTATGGCTGCTTTAGCAAAACACCTTAAGCTATGTGTAGTGGGTCCCATTTAGAAGTGGCTACTTCATTCGGCTTTCCTTGACTCATGGAGCTGTGTGAATGTTATTACAACTTTTCGGCCACGATATGACAGTTTAAGTCCGCTTGATACTGTAAGGGGGCCATTGGTTTCAAATGAGATTTTATTTGTGTCACCAGCATAGCCTATTGACAATTTATGTTGTAAATAGGGCCTACCTTATAATCCTACCTGTAGCTTAGGGAAGCTAACAGCTTTCTATTAGGATCTAGTTTGTTAGTTACCGTTTTGTCATAACTCCCTGATGCATTTTTGCATTTAGAATAGCCAGAGCGTGTATATTACATTACATTACATTTGGCTGACGCTTTTTAACCAAAGCGACTAACAACATGGTAAACAGTACGCTTTTAGAACAATTCTCACAATTTTTAGGACAGTACATTACATTACATTACATTTGGCTGACCCTTTTAACCAAAGCGACTAACAACATGGTAAACAGTAATGCTTTTAGAACAATTCTCACAATTTTAGGACAGTACATTACATTACATTACATTTGGCTGACGCTTTTAACCAAAGTTTACTAACAACATGGTAAACAGTACGTTTTTAGAACAATTCTCACAATTTTAGGACAGTACATTACATTACATTACATTTGGCTGACGCTTTTTAACCAAAGCGACTAACAACATGGTAAACAGTACGTTTTTAGAACAATTCTCACAATTTTAGGACAGTACATTACATTACATTACATTTGGCTGACGCTTTTTAACCAAAGCGACTAACAACATGGTAAACAGTACGTTTTTAGAACAATTCTCACAATTTTAGGACAGTACATTACATTACATTACATTTGGCTGACGCTTTTTATATATCACACAATATATATAACGTATATCTCAATCGGAAAATTAAACAATATCGGGTGCCTATGGACTAGGCTGGGTGAACCCAGCCTGATCTGCCCGCTATTTATTTTTTGATTTCTTAAAAGATTGAGCTTGGTCTGATGAAAGCCAGACTAGCCATGGACCTCAGTTAAACAATGCAAGGGAACATGAATCAGCCTATATTTGCACTAACAATAACGGACAAAAGCTCTTCAACTTTGGCCCGTTAAAATGTGTATGAACAGTCTAGCGACGCATTTCATCAAGGCCCATTTGGACATGTCAGTTATTTGCACCACTGGTTAGATGTAAAACAGCATTTCGTTTCAGACTAGGCTACTGTTACTTAATTTGTGCATTAACAATAACGTTTCAGACTAGGCCTACTGTTACTTAATTTGTGCATTGACAATAAAGTATTACATGAACTAAAGATGACTAAAATCTTATGTAGAAGAAGAAACATTCACAAAAAAAATCCATCCATCCAAAAATGACCTTTTGTTTTGATAGCTGTTGAAAACGGCATGGAACTGACAGAGATGTTTTTGTTTAAAAATACATAAAAATAAATAAATAAATAAATAAATAAATAACATTATGCTGATACCTTTTGCTTTTCCCAAATACAATGTAGCCTACAGGTGTAAGTGACCTTTCATCAATCCAGTTGCAATGGATGAACTGTGATGAACTGCCCTACTTGTGATTGTTTAGAGATTTTAAAGGTTTTATAACAATGCTACATCTTCTTTGGCTATTCTACAATCTATTAATCTTTTCAGCACCAGTAGGCTACTTTCTGTGCAGCCGCACACACACACTCAGGCATGCCAAACAAGCATACACAAAAGTTTCAAGAGTGGGGGATGGAGTAAAATATGGAGACAAATTGAAGTGTGATTTATTTTCGCGGAACGGATGTACAGGACTGAGCGGCGGTCATATTTGTACCGCTATGCGGTACATCTAGTTCTTGTTTTGAGTAATATTATTCTTCTATCTTTCCGTATCGTTCTCCTATCCGTTCCGACGTCTGTCTTTAATTTGAAGTAACAGTTAGCAGTTGTTTATTATTGTTTGAACCTGTCTCGTGCACCCTCTCGGGGTCACCAGAGAACTATTGGTACATCACAATAGGCAAGTTGGCTATCCATGTGGGTTACATTCTCCCCCTCTAAACCGCATCAGTCTCTGCATGCGTCTAAAAGCTATTTAGTAGTGATAAGTTGGCTATCCATGTGGGTTACACATAATCTTACGCATCGTCAAACACACAGATAATGTCCATCACAAACTAATGTCTTTATGCAGCCTCTTCAAACGAGCCTTATATATCTGAATGTGCACTTAGATTGACACTGCTTAATTTCCTTGTGGATAAATATGGTATCTCATAGACAGAGCAAGATTTTACACGTGGGCAATGGCAATCTCATTCTCAAATCTCAAATGCCACTGACCATCGACGGTGCTGTGGTGGAGAGAGTGAGCAGCACCAAATTCCTGGGGGTGCACATCAGTGAAGACCTCTCCTGACCACCAACACTGCATCACTGGCGGTAGAAGCTCAGCGCCGCCTGTACTTCCCCAAGGAAACTCAGGCTGAGCAAGTGCTCCACCAGCCATCATGACCACATTCTACCGAGGCACCATTGAGAGCATCCTCTCCAGCTATATCGCTGTGTGGGGAAGCTGCACTGAATACAACAGGAAAGCCCTGCAGCATAGTGAACACAGCTGGAAGGATTATTGGTGCTTCACTCCCCCCTGAGGGACATTTACACCTCCCACCTCACCCGCTAGGCTTACCACACCAGGAGTGATGCAAGTCACCCCGCCACAATTTGTTTGATCTACTGCCCTCTGGGAAGAGGTACAGAAGCCTGCGCCCCCACACCACCAGACTCACCAACAGCTTCATACACCAGGCTGTTAGGATGCTGAACTCTCTCCCCCCTCCACTACATAACATCCTGGACTTTTAGACCCACAATGGCTGCCTTGCACTACTCCACTTGTACACTTGCAACTTGTTGTTGTTGTCCTGTTGTCCTGAACACTTCTGAACACACTTCTGCTGCTCTTACTTGCACCACTATGCCACTTGCATACTTAGGTCAAACAAAACTACCTCAGCCATTTATTGGCCTGACTTTTGCACTATTATATTGACTGTCTACTGAATGCACAATTTCTACCAAATTTTGCTGCTCTTATTTCTTCATTGTATGTGCCTTCTTATTTTTACTTTTTATATTGTTTACTTGAATGTTATGTTTGTCTGTGGACCTAATTGGTAAAATATGTCTTGTCTCCACCGTGGGATAGTAGGAAACGCAATTTCAATCTCTTTGTATGTCTTGACATGTGAAGAAATTGACAATAAAGCAGACTTTGAACTTTGAATAGAGAATCAGTTGTTGACTCAATTAAGGATGACATACAATCTTGTTGATGATGCATTTTCACTGATGTGACTGTTGCTCAGCATCTATAAAGACAAAGACATACCAAAATCAGATTAGGAACTGTGAGGAAAGGAACATCAAAATCTATAAGCCAAGAACAACTGGCTCACCTCCAGCTGGCAGCAAGATAGGTACCGAGATTGAGGGCCTGTTGAATTGCGCCTCTGATAAGGCATGCTGCTGCTTGGCTCTCTTCAGCTCCAGAGACTGGCGAATGAGCTCATTTGCTTTGGTCAACTGGTGCTGAATGTCCTGCAACACGACCAACTTCTCCTTTTCAATGTTCACCAGGAGCATGAGGCATGTTCAGCGTCACCTTTTCTAATGTCAATCCTCCCAGGGATTCCATGTGAGACTGTGTCTCCCATGATCGCCAGTGCCTTCTCCTCATGTGCTGTTAAGGGTTGCACCGAACTGGTCCCTGCACCTGACCTCGCCCGGTCTCTACGGACAGCAGAACCTCTCACCTTAACCTGGCTTGAAAAATCATGCCATTTTTTCCTGACGTCCTGCCTTGGTGTGCCTGATCCGGAGGCAGCCATCTTCCTTGCTATGTCACACCATAGCTTTTTTTTGTTGCTGTTGCATTAGTAAAAGTTATTCTGAAAGCTGGAAAACAGTGTCACCTTGTGCAAGCTCACCTCGTCCAGCAAAACTTCAAGTTCCTCTGACGAGAAGCTTGGTGCCCTTTTTTTACATTGCTTCCCCACCATATTCTGTATCTAACTCTCTCTCTCTGTTAATTGTAGATAGGATGCTTTTTATTGAAAACATTAACCAATGACAATCAATACCGCGTTAAACAGAAGTACCTGCAGCTGCTTGCCAATCAATTCTGATTGCAGGGCTCTACACTAACATTTTTTTTCAGGAGCACTTGTGCGCCCAAGTTAAAAAATTTAGGAGCACAGACAAAAATTTGGGCGCACAGTCAGTTCTGTACTTAACTTACACATAATCTAACATTATACTGCAGGTAACAGTTAAACATGCCAGTGCACCAATTGCGAATATTAAGAATGACTGACAACATTTAGGCTACAGGAAGGATTTTAAAGATCAGTGACTACTTTATTTTCAGTCTGTTCTATTTTCCTACATTTTGTTAATGTAAAATAATATAATACATTGCCATATTTGCATTTAGCCTGTATATCAAGTATCCTGCCAAATGTAGGCTAATTTATTTATTTGTGAATCCATCTATAGCTAATCCAAATATGCCCATGGTGACCTATCTGACTGCATACTGCCTAATACTACTACTAAAACAGTCCATTTTCTCTTCCACAAAACCCAACATAGGTTAATCAAGGATATATGTTTTATACTTTTAGTTTTTATTTGAAATATCTGCATTGATGGGGGCAGTAGGCAGCAGCTGGCGCGTTGGGGTCCGGTTCGCCCTGTCGGGACTTATTTTCCCCATAATGACCGGCATTCTATACATTATCCCTTATGTATTACATCATTTTTAGAAGTTGTTATGTGGTGGAATCAAGGGGGCAGGCGAATTCCCGGAAGTAGAAGAATCAATGGAGGCTGGAGGGACCACTTCTCTGCTAACACCCATAGAAGCCCATTCATTTTAGGATTTTTTTGTTAAATACCATAACTTCATAATATAGCATATATCCTGTGCCGATATTGTAGCTTCTGTGTTATCTACATAAACAATAAAAGGCAAAACAAGACTCGACTACCTCTTACGTAACGTTAGGTTCCCGTAAGAAGAATGTTTAGCATGTCCGGTTGTAGTGAAGCTAACGCACCGTAGGGGGATAACCTATTGTTTGGATAAGAAGCTCAGTCCAGCCAGCACGGAAACTCATGAACAAAGCTATGTAGCCTACAATACCATTGTAGGCTATGTTGAGGTAAAGCATTGCATAGAGGCAAGTATGCCTAATGAAAAACGGCACTAATAATCATTTCAGAGGTTTTCGATGGATTGACCGTAGGTCGGAAAAGTGGAAAGAAGATTAGCTTCAAGGCTATAACTTTTTTGTTTTGTTTTACCATGACTGTTTTTGAAGATGATCATGTGTGGTAGTTTCAACATTAACACAACTTGCTATCACTTGTGAGGATGATATTAATAATAATACATAAACTAGATGTACCGCATAGCGGTACAAAATATGACCGCCGCTCAGTCCTGTACATCCGTTCCGCGAAAATAAATCACACTTCAATTTGTCTCCATATTTTACTCCATCCCCCACTCTTTGAAACTTTTTGTGTATGCTTGTTTGGCATGCCTGAGTGTGTGTGTGCTGCACAGAAAGTAGCCTACTGGTGCTGAAAAGGTGAATAGATTGTAGAATAGCCAAAGAAGATGTAGCATTGTTATAAAACCTTTAAAATCTCTAAACAATCACAAGTAGGGCAGTTAATCACAGTTCATCCATTGCAACTGGATTGATGAAAGGTCACTTACACCTGTAGGCTACATTGTATTTGGGAAAAGCAAAAGGTATCAGCATAATGTTATTTATCTATTTTTGTGTATTTATAAAACAAAAACATCTCTGTCAGTTCCATGCCGTTTTCAACAGCTATCAAAAACAAAGGTCATTTTTGGATGGATGGATTTTTTGTGAATGTTTCTTCTTCTACAGATTTTAGTCATCTTTAGTTCATGTAATACTTTATTGTCAATGCACAAATTAAGTAACAGTAGTCTGAAACGTTATTGTTAATGCACAAATTAAGTAACAGTAGCCTAGTCTGAAACGAAATGCTGTTTTACATCTAACCAGTGGTGCAAATAACTGACATGTCCAAATGGACCTTGATGAAATGCGTCGCTAGACTGTTCATACACATTTTAACGGGCCAAAGTTGAAGAGCTGTTGTCCGTTATTGTTCGTGCAAATATAGGCTGATTCATGTTCCCTTGCATTGTGTAACTGAGGTCCAAGGTTCTTGCCTGTGTGAGGTACACACAGGCAAGAAAGGTGTCACTATCCCTGCTGGTAGAGTCTATGAGGTCAGGTGCAGGGTTAGGGGGTTACCAGGGAACCGTACCATGCTGTTCCAGCCTCTTATAGAAAACACCTGCCCTGAGGGTCTGGAACTGTTCCCTGCATTAGTTGACATTCCCTGTGGGCCCTCAAAATGCATTAAAATTCCCATCCAAAATGCAACCCGACATGCCATTTATTTGACCCAAAGAATCACTCTTGGCACTCTTGAGGAAATGGCCGACATGAAACCTGTCCGGAGTCTTGAGCATATGCCGCATGGCGTTGTCCAAACCCTTTCAGCCCAGTTAAGTACAGATCCAGCGACTTACCTAAACAAAGAACAAGGCAGACAGACTATGTCTAAAGCTAAAGACAAGTGGCACCCTCCTGTTGACGTATCACATCTAGCTGAGGATCAACAGAGATTAGTGAAGGAAATGTTGTTTGAGCAATCTGATGTGTTCGCCAAAGACGATGCTGACATTGGTTGTATGCCTGGTCTCCAACTTAGAGTCAACCTTACAGATGAAACACCAGTCCAAAAGTCTTACAATTCCATCCCAAAGCCCTTGTATCAAGAGGTAAAAGACTATGTTCAGAACTTGCTTGACCGTGGTTGGATCAGGAAATCCACCTCATCATACTCTTCTCCTGTGGTCTGTGTGAGGAAAAAGGACATGAGCCTACGTCTCTGTGTTGACTTCCGGGGGCTGAACAGCAAAACCATCCCTGACCGCCACCCACTTCCACGCATCCAAGACTTGCTTGACAATTTAGGAGGCAACTCATGGTTTTCTATACTAGACCAGGGCAGTGCTTACCACCAAGGCTTTGTTGAAGAGAGCTGCCGGCATTTGACAGCTTTTAGCACACCTTGGGGTTTTATGAGTGGGTACGCCCCCATTTGGCCTCACTCAACGCTCCAGCAGCATTCCAACGCTGCATGGAAGGCGTGCTGGCCGGTCTAAGAGATGAATGCTGCTCTCCTTACCTGGATGATGTGCTCTGTTTTTCCAAGACTTTCCAGGGCCATGTTGAGGACTTAAGACAGGTTTTGTGTCGCTTAAGAGAGCATGGTGTGAAGCTGCGCCCGAAAAAGTGTGAGCTGTTCAAACGCCAAGTGAGATATGTTGGACGCTTGGTCACGAGTGAAGGTGTTCAGGTAGATCCCAAAGACCTGGAAGCTGTGTTGCAGATGAAGGAGAGGGAGCCAAAGAATGTCGGAGAGGTCCGAGCTCTACTTGGTTTCTTGGGCTACTATCGCTCATTCATCCAGGACTTTTCCAGAATAGCCCGGCCACTGTTTAAACTTCAAGAACATCCGGCCCCATCCAACAAGAGTCCTGTTGCAGCCAAGTCCACCCAAAAGGGCAAACGCAGTGGTCAGTTACCATCCAGGACACCAGTTCAGTGGACACCCGAACACAGTGCTGTTGTGTCCCGCCTTGTGGACATGCTGATCAAACCCCCCATCTTGGCCTACCCTGACTTCGATTTGCCATTCATCCTGCACACTGATGCATCCAATGAAGGTTTGGGGGCTGTGCTATACCAGGAACAGAACAGCAAACTCCGGGTTATTGCTTATGGGTCCAGGTCGCTCACGCCTGCTGAAAAGAATTACCATCTCCATTCCAGTAAGCTTGAGTTTCTCGCCCTGAAGTGGGCCATATGCGATAAGTTCCGTGATTATCTGTATTATGCAACAACGTTCACTGTGTATACAGACAACAATCCCCTCACCTACGTCCTGAGCACGGCCAAGCTAAATGCTGTTGGACATCGCTGGGTTGGTGAATTAGCCGACTTCCACTTCAACATCAAGGCAAGGTGAATGTTGACGCGGATACCCTGTCCAGGTTTCCAGTGAAACTCCAAGACCACCTGAAGGAGTAATCTGAGACAATGCCACCCGAGGTTGTATCCGCCATCTGGCAGGGGAATAAAGCTCAGAGGGATGAGGATGTGTCCTGGGCTGCCGCCCTTCAGATCTCCACCTGTGATGACGACCCTCCTCTGGTGAGTACGCCCATGTTCACCCTAGAAGACATCAGAGCTGCCCAGACAGGAGATGAGTCCATTTCTGAGGTGATACAGTTGAAAGGGAGCGGATGGAATCCGCGAGACAAAGACCGGAGTCCAATGCAACCAAGAACACGACGGCTTATGCATGAGTGGAACAGGCTGAAACTGGATAATGGTATTCTGTACAGGCATGCAGGACAAAATCAACAACTGGTCCTTCCCAAAGCACTTAAGTCAACAGTGCTCAAACACCTGCACGATGACATGGGACACGTTGGCGCTGATAAAGTTATCCACCTTGCAAGGCAACGGTTCTACTGGCCTTTTATGCAGCGCGACATCGAGGACTATGTCATCCGCCGGTGCCCATGCATCAAGCAAAAGCGACCTGCTGTGCATGAGAAAGCACCAATGGGCTCAATCACAACTAGTGCACCGTTTGAGCTGCTCTCTGTTGATTACCTTCACCTTGATCCCAGTAAAGGAGGTTACGAGTATGTCCTTGTGGTAGTAGATCACTTCACCCGTTTTGCTCAGGCCTACCCAACTCGAAACAAGTCTGGCAAAACAGCGGCTGAAAAGATCTTCTATGACTTCATTCCACGCTTCGGGTACCCTCAAAAGCTCCACCATGACCAGGGCAGAGAATTCGAGAACACCCTGTTCCAGAGACTTCAGCAGCTGGCGGGAATTTCTCAATCCCGAACTACTCCTTACCATCCGCAGGGGAACCCTGTTGAACGCCTGAACAGAACACTTCTCCAGATGCTCAGGACGCTCCATGAGGAAAAGAAGGCAGAGTGGAAAGACCATCTCCCCAGCATAGTCCATGCCTACAACTGCACGAAGCATGACTCTACAGGCTACTCACCATTCTTCCTCCTCTTTGGAAGACATCCACAGCTGCCCATTGACCTTATATTCAACCTCGACCCAGATCGGCTGGCACAGACACGGCAAGAGTATGCACAGACCTGGGCTTCCCGGATGCAGGATGCATACCGGATTGCCTCTGAGAACAGCAAGAAGTCGTCTGAAAAAGGGAAAAGGCACTACGACCAAGGTGCCAGAGGAGCCTTGCTGCAACCCGGTGATCGTGTGCTTGTCAAGAACCTGTCTGAGAGAGGTGGTCCAGGCAAACTTCGATCTTACTGGGAACAAAAGATCCACCGTGTCATCGAGAGGCTGGGAGATGGACCGGTATATCGAATTCAAGCTGAAACAGGTGACCAGACCCTCCGGGTGCTCCACCGCAACCTCCTCTTGCCCGTCAGTGACTTGCCAGTCGGCCCTGAGGTACGTGACATTGGTGTGGAGCAGAAGCCCCAAAGACGGAGACGTCATATGCCACCCAGGGAAGCAGCCAAGTCTGATTTCGGCACCTCAGATGATGAGGGAGAGTGCTCCTACAACCTCAGACCCTTGCCTGTGTATGAGAGGAAGGCTGTTAGACACCACCCACCCCAACCCGAGCGACGCAGTGAGCTGAGGGCTGTGGCTCCAGAATATCAACCAGTGAGCCGAGCACCTGAGTCTGAGGATGTATGGTGGCCAGGACCATCTGACCCTTTGGTGACAGCAGAGCCAATGCCTGTACCAAGAAGGGTAGATCTGTCCCCAGCTGTAGAAGGACCGGAACAACACAGTGATGATGCTGTGGAGAGTGGAAGTCCTCAGGATCCTGAGATAAATGTTGTGCCTGTTCCTCAGCCAGTAAGAGAGGTAAATCAGCAACTGAGGAGGTCCACCCGCCCAGTTAAACCCAGAAGCATCTTCATGTATGACCAGTCAGGAGAACCCTCCTACCAGCCTTGTAGAATGGGAACAAATGCCATGTACTGTACCCCTTTGCCCATGCTGGCCTACCCAGTGTTCCATGAGATGTGCTACTATCCTCCCCCAGCTGTATGGATGTATAGTAGAACTGACATTGACCAGGACATGAAAGACACTGACATTGACATAGAACCTTACCTCCATACTACTTACCTGTGACTGACATACTGGCTTACTTCCTGTTCAGACTGATGACTCCTGAAGACCGTACTTACTTGACGTCCTGACCGATAGTCTGTGAGTACCACTGTAGCCAGTAGTCCAGTTTAGTTCTGGATGTCAGGAGACATCTTTTAAAGTAGGGGAGAGTGTAAATGGGTAGAGAAAATGGCCTCTTATATTAGTTTAATTAAACAGTTACCCCCTCCTATTTTTTTTGTTTTATTACATTTAAGATAACATTCCCATGTATTTTACTTCATGCCAGTAGATGGCGATGTTACACTGCTTTACCGTAGTGGGTTGCCGTGGAGACGGTAGCTCGAGCACTCAGAAATAAACGTCCAGTGCTTGAGAAAGACATAATTTCTGTATCTCCACTTCTTTTCAACCCACAGGTATATTTTTAAACCTTTCCAATTTCTGTTAATATGTATCAAAATAGTATTTCACCAGTACGTTTGTCTGTGTAGTGTAAAAAGTCATGTCATGTGTAGAAATGTGATTTAGATAGTTTAGAAGTATTTTCTTTATACTGTAGCTAGCGAGCTAGCAGAAGCTAGATTAAGTTAGCAAGCTACCGTCAGTTCAGCTTCCGTTCTCTCGTCTTTCTGTATGAACTATAAAACAGGTATAGCGTCGAGTGAACGTCAGTATTTTAATGTTTAAGTGTATGTAACATGTATGTTAAGTTTCTCAGTACTTTGTACTTTTGTTTGGTTTAGTTGTGCTCCATTCTAATTTGCTAGTATATCTTGTTAGCCAGAGCCTGTCAGGTTCTCAATGTACGTTGCCGCCAGTGTTGTCAGTTGGTGTGCGCGTGCATGTAGACACACGCAAACGGCAGACCGATGCGTTGTGTTGGTGAATAGTTATGACAGTCACATGAACAGTTTCAATGGTAGTTTTTATATTATTATAGTATATTTTATAATTGTATATTTTGGAATATGTCCAGTGCCATAGTGTGTGCTAGGCCTATCTGTTATTGCTCTCTTGAATGATTTTTTACTCGGAAATAAACGTCCAGTGCTTGAGAAAGACATAATTTCTGTATCTCCACTTCTTTTCAACCCACAGTGCTATCCAGCCTGTGGTCTTGTACCTGCCCAGATTCCCCTAGGTCTGAGGCCGGTAACACACGCACTTAAAACAAAATAAACAGGCGTCTCAGACTCACGCATGTATAGGCAAAACTGTATCAGACCGGTGTAACGTTGGTAAATCTTCCATTGCACATAATGATTTTGTAGCACGTGCAATAAATGACAGTCGAAAGATACAAACAGTGCTGCTATCAAATTGCTTGGTATAACCGCATTTATAGTTTTCTACAAATGCAATCAATCAAATGCCTCCATCACTCAACTAACGCTAACGGTAACATTACCTAGGTCCTTATTGATATTACAAGATTAACGTACCTGCAGTAAAACCAAGCATGTCCGATAAACATCCTCAGATTTATTTCGCTTCAAGAAGAAATGGGAATTACACTTCATGTGAACATCGCCCTATCCTTATTAGATGTCCGCTCAAGTGTAAATTACAGTCCTTGTAGGAAGCGTCCATTGTTTTTTCCAACCCACTTTTAACTTCCAACAAAATTACGCCTCACTGCAACGATCGCCATCTAGTGGACAAACGACTACTTATCGCCAATACTGAAAATGCAGCCATGATGATGATGATGAATATTTATTTTGGCTTTCTTTAATCCTACTGAATTTGTAATTATGTATCGGCCGCTCTAATACCGACAGTATGTGGGTGCCTGTGTGTGTGCATGTGTATATGTGCACCGCCATTTACAGGCCAATGAGTGTACAGTCACTAAATGTACACATAACCTAACTTTTAGACCCCATGGATGAAATTCTACTGAGAAACTTGGCATACCCCCCAGAGAATGCCAGGTCAATCATACACATAAAATGGTGCAGTTCTGAACATCTTAACTGAAGATAGGGGCAATTAAAGCAGAATAATATTGCATTCTCATTTTTACCGGGTGGGGGTGCAAATCACAAATGAGTGATTATGAGCCAGGTTGATGTGGGCCCTTGAGACCAACATACCATAAAAGATTCTTCATCCTCAGTGCCACGGTTCAGGTAGTTATTTAGGAAAAACTGTTTGTTTTTTTTGGTTTCGGGGGCCCAGCCCAGGTGGGGTGGGGGGCTGGTGGTGGTCCCCGGGACGAAATGACATTTTCCGTAAAAGTCTAGTGGGGCTACATACCCACCAAATTTCATGTACCCCCGGTGGTTCGGTGTCCCGGTATCAATGACCAAAAATTCAGGGAGTAGATGACGGGGAAAAATTCTTGAATTATGTGCATGTGTGCGTGTACAAATTTATGTTTATGTGTGTGGGTGTGTGTGTGTATGGGTATGTGTGCTTGTGTGTTTGCCTCGCGTATGTGTGTTTGTGCATGTGTACATATGTCTACTGTGTGAGTATGTGTCATAATTATGATTACTGTAAATGTATGTGTGTGGTGTGTATCTGTTTATGCACATGTGTGCACATGGAATGGGCTAACATGACCCCTGAGGCAAACATAATGGAAAAATTGGTCATCCTAGGCCCCTACAGTTCTCAAGATATTCACAGAGAACTGTGTCTGCCCTACCCTCCTTTCGGGGGTCCAGTCCAGCTGGGGGCTACAGATCAAAACGAAGAATGACGGTTCCATGCTATCCATGTGGGGTACATGCCCACCAAGTTTTGTGTACCCGGTCTTTCAGTGTCCCGGAATCCTTGTTGGTGTACGTCACTAAATGTACACATAAATTATTTTATTGTAAGGCCCCCCATGAACGAAAGTACACAAAACTTGGCATGCATTCGAGGGGTGTCATAATGATCCTACACTTTTAATTTCGTGCAGTTTTGACCTTGTCAGCCAGAGATATTGTGATGAAAACACCTAATTTTTGCTTTTTAATTTTTAACTAGGTGGCGCTATACATGAAATAAGTGGTAATGGGATGGGTTGACATGCCCCCTTAAGACCAACATACATAAAAAAGGTGGACCTCCTAGGCCCTACGGTTATCGAGATATTCACAGAAAACTGTCTCCGCCACCTACAGGCCAGTTGGTGTATAGTAACATAAATTAATTTATTGTGTGGCCCCCCATGAACGGAATTCCACAAAACTTGGCGTGCATACAGAGGGTGTCATAATGATCCTACAATTCCAATTTCGTGCAGTTTTGACTATGTTAGGTCACAGATACCTTCAATTACAACACCTCATTTTTACTTTTTTGTGTTTAACTAGGTGGCGCTATACATGAAATGAGTGGTTATGGAATGGGTTGACATGGCCCCTTGAGATCAACATACAAAAAAAAAATGGTCCTCCTAAACCCTACGGTTTTCGAGATATTCACAGAAAACTGTGTCTGCCCTACCCTCCTTTCGGGGGGTCCAGTCCAGCAGGGGGGCTACTGATCAAAACGAAAAACGATGGTTCCATGCTATCCATGTGGGGTTACATGCCCACCAAGTTTCGTGTACCCCGGTCTTTCAGTGTCCCGGGAATCATTGACGGAAATTTGGGCATGCGAAAAAAAAAATAAAAAAATCTGACTAAACCTAAGCGGCGGTCATAATAAATGTTTAACTTTGATGAGTTTGAAGGCAAAGGGAGTGGGAGAAGAATTTCTGTGTAGCCTATCTATCATATGAGTTACAAGATTCAGTTCAATGGCCCCCGGGGACCAAACGATTTTTTTCCGTAAAAGTCTAGGGGGGCTACATACCCACCAAATTTCATGTGCCCTGGTGTTTCGGTGTCCCGGGTATCGTTGACCAAAAATTCAAGAAGTAGATGACGGGGGAAAAAAAAAATTGACAATCCCTATATGACCGCTTCGCCAGCGGCGGTCATAATAATTGAACAGCAACAACAAATTCTAAATTTAACCAAACAAAACATGCCACCTGTAAATGACACAGACGACCTACTCGACCATCCCTGCGAGAAGTTTCTGGAAGACAGGGCAAAAAAACAAAGAATGGTGACCAATTCCATTTCACACACACACACAGGGTTATAGGGCTGGGAAATATAAAAGGTATATTTTAAGGTATACATTTCTCCAAAGGTATGCATTTTGATTATATACACATAGCACAATAAAGTCATCTTCATCATTGTGCCCACAACTGAGCTGATGATGACGTATAACAGGACAGTGGCAGCTAACAATGATCTCTCCGTGTCTTTCAGACTATGTACCTGCGCTCACTCAGCGGAGCAAACCTAAATGCTGCCGTTAGGCGAATGCTCCGCCGAGTGGGCAACAATGACATCTGGTCAACTTTTAGCTTCAAGGGAAGGCTGGGCAAGCGCCCTTTCAGTAAGCTAAGGCTATGTGAAGCAACGATTGGTAAGCTGTTGCTTATTGCAATAAAGACTTTATTCAGCTATTACAATTAGAGTTGGGTATAGTTTGGGTTTTCGGTGCCACACTCTATGTACAATGGTGTTGGATCTGTTTGACAACTCTAATCTTTATTATGTGTTTTAGGAGCATGCCAGAAATTATTGAAAGTGAAGGTGGACGAGGTAGAGGATAATGAAAGTGGTAAATGAGTCTTAATGATTTCACCATAACCGCTCTCTTAAAATTATTTCAGTCAAGCATTAATAACAATCTTGCCATTTGTTTTCTTTGTTTGAGATGGAAGAGGAAAGGAGGAATATACAGCAGTAGTCTAAAATAAAATCTGTTTTATGGATCTCATGTCATTTACTTGATATAGTGGATAAGGTGTATGATAATTAGTACAATTTCCAATGATATCTGTGTACAAATTCAATTGATGTCTGTGTTCTACTAATAGTAGTGGCCTAGTACTATATATACATATATAGAGCAATAACTGCAGATCAGTGGTAGATAGGTGGACAGGTGGTAAGGTGAATTGGAGAAAACAACTCTGCAAAGATGGATGAAGCTCCAAGGAAACGCTGATAAGTATTGACAACTCATGATGGGTCAAATTCATAGATATATATATATATCTGTACAGTATATATACTTAAATATATCTGATATTTCCTGTGTGGAAAATTAAAACGATCATTTATTTGTTTCGGTAATCAAGACCTTTTCATGGATCCCTGCGATGTGCACCTCCACCCTCAAATGTAAGTTATGTAAGCCCGATATCTGCTTTTAAACTAATCTTGCAAAGGAAAATTAATCAATATCAGTCTATTAAAATTGTGTCCTTTTTATCCAAATACAAAAACGTTTGTCTTTTCAGTGTGCACTTGTGACTCAATACTCACATTTGATTTCCGTTGTCCTCCTAAGGCCAAGGGTACTATTGGAAAGGACACGGAAATTAGCCCTTTGGTCAGCTGTCACCCATGGCCCATGTCTAGTCCCACTTCTGACCACACAACAGATGCCTGCTTTGGTAAAGAAAACGGTAGGACTATGTCTTGAGCATTATGCATTTAAAAGTAGGGCTGTCAAAATAACTGATTCATTTTGATTCATTAATTTGAGAAAAATTAACTGATTAAAAAAATTAGTGCAGATTAATCGATAATTCCGTATGACCTTTGACCCCGAGCCGTTCTAGTCAGTAAAAATTAGACTGTAAAATGAAGGAGAGAAGAAAATGTGCTGCCTGGATCATTGATTGGAACATTTACTTTTAAAAAACGGCCTGATGGTGTTGATAAAAAATAAAGTGTTGAAAATAGTCCTCTGCAATGTCTGCAGCAAGGAATTTGCATATCACCGGATTTCATCAACTCTATAGTTGCACATCAATGCAAAGAAATAAGTGTTGCCATTGAGGGGAGTGTTTTTTTAACCTGACCCTAGCCAGATGAATTTCGCTCCGCCTAGCTCCACTCATCCATCTGGAACCGATCCATTGAAGTGTTGCTTCAGAAGGCTGGGCCTAATAAAAAAATGCTTGCATATGATTGAATAAGCCACTTGTCTGTCATCTATTGACGTGCTACTACTTCAACCACTCACATCGAAGCCAACCCGTGAATGTGAAAAAAAAACTTCTTCCCGAAGCACTTTTGAATTTATTTCCTCAGCATATTAGGTCATATCATAGATTATTATGGCAATTATTTGAACAGTGAAAATAATAATAAAATAATCTTTAAACTTTAATGTCACTAATGCTGATTATTCAATGATTCATTTGAATTTACATATTTAAAATACTTTCACAGCAAAAATTATATATGCAATTAATTTAGATTAATTAATCACAGAGTATGTAATTAATTAGATTATTTTTTTAATCGATTGACAGCCCTATTTAAAAGCCATGCATGTAGTCAGTTTCAGATCATACAGTATGTTTCAGATCATGCAGGTTTTACAGGCTCAAAATATAGGCTATTGCCATTCGCTGTTAAATTACATTTTCTGAAAAAGGTACAGTTATACTATATACTGTGTTCTAGTTATTATCACAAATTATTATACAGCTCTTCACACACTCTAAAAAATGCTGGGTTATTTTTTCAACCCAAACGCTGGGTTGAGGTTGTTGGGTCATTTTGTTTGGTTGTTTTTACTCATATTGGGTAATTTCTGTAACCCAGCTTGCTGGGTTGATAGTTTATCACTGCTGGGTTGATAGTTTAGGGCTGTGCTCCCTCCTGTCCCCCACCTGACGTGGAGTACACTACCCAGCACCAGGGTGACTTCAACACAGCTGCATAGTTATTTGAAGGTTGAGAGAAAAAAAATCGTCAGGCAGGTAGGCAGGAAGGCATATTCTTTCAACCGTCAAGTCCAGCAGCTGTCAACATGCAATGGAAATCAGGTGATTTCGGAAGGTATGTATCTGCTTTTATTTATTTTTATTTTTTTTCCAGACGGATTTTAAAAGTCCACCCAGAGACATACCCTTCGTGATATCAAGGAATATTCTGCCTGCCATTTCGTTCAGCTTCAAGCAGGTTAGCAGGTGTCATTCCAGCTAATATTAGCTACTTTTAATGTTAAATCTACACAAATACAGACTCATAAAAACATAGTTCTGTATTCACTGGGTAGGAACTGCTGAACAGAAACAAAACAAACTTTTACAACGAACTACAATTAGCATACCAGCAGCTGGTAGGTAACGTTAGCAGACTTGGAAACTTTATGCTAATTAAATATGCTTCGTGGCTAACGTTTGTCAACTAGCTAACACAGTCGAAGTAGTCTCTTCACAACACGTAACTTACGATAATAATCATGCCAAACAACATCTTATTAAATCATTCAGGGTAGCCTCATATTATAGCCATGTAACTTACTGGGTGGTTCTTGGTGGTAACATTAACTTGGATTCACTAACTGAATAATGTGTTAACATTAGCTAGCTAACGTTAGCACTGCTTAACTTATGTTTGTCAGCCTAATGTTAGGCTAATGGTAATGTTAGCGTTCTGCTAGCGTTATGTCTCATCTGACATAAACGCACGTTTTGTAGGCTATTATCGGTATTATGTTTAAAACAACTCCATAATATTTGGTGGTCATGGTTTCCGAGTGTGTTGCACTAATAATTTGTCTCCTGGTGGATTTTTATGTCTGTCAATATCATTCACTGGTAATGGTTCATGCAAGTCTTGATATAAAGTTCTGTAGGCTAACAGTGATTAAAATGCACTCTTTGTTTCTTTGATTGACAGGGCTGACCCTCAAAACGGACTTTGTAATCGGCCTGCCTTCATGGAAGTATCACATGCATTTTATACTAGGCTATCTATTCAAAAATAAAGAAAACTATCAAATAAATAATATAAACTATAAAATAAATAATTGTGTCGAACTGTTTTATTTCATTGCATGGCTTTTGATGGCCATTTAATATAGACTGTTTATATCAGGCCTAAAGCTGTTAACAGAAGGTGTGACTTTAAAGTAAGTAAATACAAACTTTGAGTTATTAAAAGTTTGTACAAACAGAGTATTTTAAAAATCAACCAGTAGTTTTTGGGGATTTGTTTACATAACCCAAACATTATGTAACTTTAACTAAACAGTTGTGTCAACATAACCCAACATATTGGTTAAATTTCAACCCAGTTGTTGGGTTAAATTTAGTAACTCAATTTGCTTGGTTAAGATAACCCAATGCTGTGTTGGACCCCATTTTACTCAGCGGCTGGGTTGAAAACAACCCAGTTTGGGTTGTTTTCAACCCAGCATTTTTTAGAGTGCAATGCAAGTAGAATGCTCCATTGACTTGAATGGGATTTCCGAAAGTTCTAGCGGTCATTATTTCTTGGGAAAGGACCTCTGAAAACAAGAATGACCGCTGTCAATGGCAACGGAGTTTGGCGCTTTGGAATTTCATTCAAAAGTGAAAGCAGACGGTTGATCAGCTGTGTTCTAAAGAATGTTTGATTCAAGTTCAGCGTGTGTTGCGAACTATTTGTTTCTCAGCAAAAGCCAATGCGGCGAAAACGGTAACAAATAAGTGTAAAGAGACATATCATGGAGTTTATTTTTCCGTTTTGGCAAGTAGCCGTATAATAAGCGGGATAATGTACAGAACGCCGGTCATTATGGGAAAATAAGTCCCTTCAGGGCGAAACAAGACCCCTCCGCTGGCGCTGTCGGGACTTATTTTCCCCATAATGACCGGCGTTCTATACATTATCCCTTACTTGTTGGGAGATCAGTCATGATCAAAGATTCTAGCGCGCGCATAATTTTGCCACTTCGAACGTTAGAAGCTGGCACAATTTAACTGCGATAATTCACTATGGCAGGTTTTCTGACAACCCATATTCAAATGACTGCATTTAGACAGATAATACAGATATCGTTAGACAAGTGGAAACCTTCGTCTTTACATAACTCCAGAAAATGACATGTTTAACAATTCAATTGGGCAAATAAATTGACACTGCCTGAAATTATCGTTCCCTGGCTGCTTTATTCATTCACTCGTTATGGTAGCAGCTATGGATATGGCAGCAACGAGATAACAGGTAGGCTAACTTACCTTCAAACATTAAACAGGTTAATATAGTATCAATACTATTACAATAAAGTGACTACGTGAGTAGCGTAGCGTTACGTTTCTGAATTTTGTCATTATTAATTTGCCTGCAATTTACAACGAAACCATGGTTAACTGACGTGAAATTAGCCTTGACACACTAGTCACTGCTAGCCAACTCCAAACTTGTTCTCAAGCCTAATACTGTCTTAACAAAAAAAAAAAAACGTGCACTTTTACACGTACAAGGCTATCCCCATATATCGAGAAGGCGCAGCGAACCCCACAGGGTCTGTTTTACGATAATTTCCACTCAGAGACACCTGTTCCTCCATTGATTTATCGCTCGATTGTTGCCATTAGCAAAGCAATATGGCGGCGCCGTTTACATGCGTTTTGGAGTTCAATGCGGCATCTACGGATGAAGACTACATAAGGTTGCATTTACTGATGTTTATTGGTTAGTTTATGTCTTGTAATTATAGACAAAGGCAGTTTGTGACCTCTAGGCTTATGGAACTCGTTTACTGAACCTTCAAGAATGGTCTGTTGAAGACACAGACGTCCCAGAACTCCAAAATGCGTCATAATGGTGAGTTCACAATAGCGTAGCTGTCATCCACCGCCAAAATACTACTTTGCTTCACCTGTAGAAACTTCTCAGTCAGATATACACGCTTGTTTTTCCGTTTCGATTATATTCTAATATATGTCTTTTAAATCGTAATTTACCTAATTTGATACCATATTATTTTAAGTTCAGGACATTTAACTTCAGCCCATTATCATCACCATTTTGAAATGTAGCTCCAGTCAGTGAATTGGACATTTTCAGTTCAATGGATTCCCAAAGCCTTGAAGAGGAGTTGGATAGACTCCATGCCCAAAACCAGGAGATGAAACACATAATGCAGCAACTCCTGAGGGAAAACTTGGAGCGGATGCAGTACACCGGCTCCAGGACCTGCTTCCCAGCATGTGTGAGTTCCCTATAAAATCTAGTAGTAGTACAATATAGCCTAAGATACTACCGGTATGTAAATTTAATAGCCCATATTCCCTGGGGCCAATACGAAAACGGCTTTGGCTCAATCTAGCTGTTAATCAATTATAGAAATCATACCATGGGCTACTTATAGTAACTTTCGTGTTAGGTTCATATACTGAACTGTGTGTGTGTATTTGTGGGAATTTGTGGTGATGGGTGCAGGTGGTGGCCATGTTTGACATGTTTCCTCCTCCCTGTTTACAGTGTCATCATCAGCTGCTTCACCCACATCTCCATCCTCATCTTGTGCCTGTGACACTGCCAGACCACAATCCCACAATGCTCTGCGGCTCTCTGCAGCCGCACAGAGCCGGAGTAGCGTCTGATCAGCATGAGCTGTTGCCCCCTATCACCCCTGCACACGCCCAGCAGCAGCAGTCTTCTGGCTCATTCCCCTCCTTGCCTGCGCTTGCCCAGGGCCAGGCCCCGGTCCAGCTGTTGCTAGGTGACAGACGGCTCTCTGCAATTCCGCAAGGAGGTGCTCCGCATTCCCTAAGCAGGAAGAATTTGACAGGCCTTGATCGGGCTCACCCACTGATGCCACTCCATCACAACAGAGCCCCGGGTGGCGTTGCCAATGGCAGCATGGCACCTACTCCACCTGTCATCACCAAGGCAACGGGCAAAAGTCATAACAACGAGCCGAAGAAGATCAAGACCAGGCGCTGTATTAAAACTGTTCAAGATGTTGGCCTGAAAACCAGCAGTCAACAGGACAACATAAACAGTGGCCAAAACCATGACAACGGTTGTCAACCCCAGGTAAAGCATACAATGCAGTCAAAGCAGGAGCAGGATATGGGGTGTGTGCTGGAACCCCTAAACATCTACCAGATCCCTGAGAACCTCCGACTGGAGGCCCTGCATGTTGCTGAGGAGATCAGACTCACCAGTCTCTGCTGTAACAGTGTCCTCAGTGGCAATGCCAGCGCTTCAGACCGCGCAGGCAGTTCTACGAGCAGCCTCAGCCCTGTGGACCTCAGGACCCCGTCCGCACTGCGTGCTCTGCCCTTCCTCAACACCCCCACTCCACCCATTGCCTCTGCTGTCCCTGTCCCTCCAGAGACAGCCAAACACCAGGCAACCAATCAGAGACGGTTCGTCAGTAGACTGCCACGCCTCAAGAAGACAGCTTCACTTAGTGTGGCCACTGCTGTGACAGGTGAGCAGTGAAGTCAGTAAAGTTAGATACATATCCCTAACCCCCTCTTACACATACACATTTACTCACACACACTGATCGTATTGTATGATATAGTTTTGGTTGCAACACAAGAATAGGATCTACAAATCAAACTTAATTACGCATGAGTGCAGGCCCAAGGAGCACATCCAGACCATCTCATACAGTCGTGACAACTTAACATTACTCAAACATCAGTCCATAGCATAATTTACCATGGCAGTGTAGAGAGACAAACAGATTTGACCTTTGACCTCCCAGAGCCGTGGAGTGTCTGGCAGGGAAGGAGGAAGTGAGGGAGTGTAAGGAGGTGAAGAAGAGAGTGATAGTGGAGAAGCAAACAAGCAACACCCAGCAGATCAGGGAGCTCCCAGAGCTGGCCAAACTGCCCCGTGTCCTGTCCCGAGGAGGCCTTCCTGCAGGCCTTCAGGCTGCTCAGAGACGATGACTGGTGGGAGTATAGCCAAAATAGGCTAGGCTAACACATTAAATATATGCAAATTATAAGGTATAGCTATGATAGGCTACTTTAACATATTTACTTGAGACAAAATAAAGGTTTTTAGCTAAGATACAGTCTGAAACAATGACATATTTGTGTTGAAAGAGTGTCTTTTATAGAAGACAGTCTACCCTATGCAAGGTCTTTACACTTTAGAGCTAAGCTGGAGAAAGTCAAGTATATGCTCCTCTGCGTTTTGTGTGTGCTGTTTCTGCAGGGAGCAGAAGATTGAGGCCCTGATCTCCATCAGGTCTCTGTCCCAGCACCACGCTGAGGTGCTGCTGCCCAGGCTGCATGATGTGTGTCTGGTCGTCTACCACGAGGTCAGAGGCTCTCTGCTGGAAAACAAGCTAGAGTTCATGTTGCATTTGTTCTGTTCCAGACCAGATAGAGAATGTGTATTCAAAAGACTTAGTTATGCTGCACAGTTTCAATAAGCTTACTCGTCTTGGTGCCACTACTATGTATGATCATGTTGGGCCTGGACTCACTTTTGTAGACAGTATGAGAGCATCGTTACAAACATTCTTTGTGTTCTATGTATTTCATCACAGTTTGTAACATTTTGTCATTCTACCTTTCTCAACACACCCAGGTGAAGAACCTGCGCTCCATGGTTTCCCGTGCTGCCATGGTGACGCTGGCCCACCTGCACGCTCACTTGGGGCGAGGCATGGACACGGAGGCCGAGGACACAGCCCAGACACTGCTGCCGAAAGCTGGAGAGGCCAGCGGCTTCATCAGGGAGGACATGGAGCTGGCACTGGGGTACATGGTGCTCAACGTCACCCCTCTCGCAGCATGAACGCCCTCATCAACACAGGACTCAGGTGAGGGGACCAAAGAACCCTGATGAGCCTTTACTTCAGACTTACTTCAGAAGTTTATTGGTTCTCTGTGGTACTGATGATTTTGAAAAATGTGCTTTTCAATCACCTTGTTGCTCTCATTCACTCTCAAGCAGCTCTACAGCCCCCAACCAGCTACAGCATTCCAACATCTATTTTTACAGAATTTGTATATTGTTTCTTTTTCACATCTTTCAGTTTCCTTTTTCTGAAACAAGTTGAAAATAAAGAGGGGAAAGATTAGTGCCTTTTTCTGACTCATTTGGCTCAACATCGCTAATAATAAACTGTGCCACTGGTGTGCTGTTGTGCACATGTAGCCTAGTATTGCAGTCTTACAAAACGTTTAGTATGATACATTTTTTGCTGCAGAGCCTGTTCGTAAATAAAGTGAATATCCTCATTTGATGTCACCTTAATCATCTAAAACTGATAAAAAGGTCATACCTTTACCTGTGACAACAATGTTACATGGTGCAATAGCAAGCTTTCTGGGCTCACATCGACAAAGTCAGAAATGTGTAACATGCCGGCTCAAGCATGATACATAGAGGGCCACACGCAGATGATAAGTAAATAAAGTATATTTATTGAAGAATATTGTAGCGAAGAGTAAGAAAGTCAGTATAATAGAGTGTAAAATAAAACTAGTGCCAGTCAGCGTCTAGGGGGTATGTACAGCGAAACAGAAAACAAAAGCCAACATCGGGAGAAGAGAGCCCTCAGCATGGGGAGAGCAGGCTTCTTATCCACACACAAATCAAGGGTGATCTCACACACCTGGGCCCTAGTCACCTGCCACAGAGAGAGGGAGACAGAGCACAGGCACAGAAGTGGCTGGGGCCAAAGAGACCCACCAGGGTCGTCACAAATGCCATTATCCGTATTCTAAGTCAGTGTATTACCAAAATGATTTTGAAACGCTTTTAGTGGATTATGAGCCACTGGGGCCATGGGCACATACACAAAAATGCCCCCACAATTAAGCTATTGGGGACCAGGAGCATGCTCCCCGTGAATAATAATAAAAAAAAAAAATAGGGCTGTCAAAATAACTGATTAATTTTGATTAATTAATTTGAGAATGTATGGTCTTACTTCCATGTCTGTACACCACGTAGGTCCAGTGTGTAGGTTAGCGCTTTGAATCAGGTTACGATTTTATTCACGCTGCTAGGCAGCCTGGATTCCATGGACTTTGGTTCCTTCATTGAGGTGGAAACAATCACAGAACGGAGGCGGGACAGCAAGACGATGACGACACACCGAAGCCGTTATGAGCTACGTACAGACGCATTTGATAGACATTCGTAGGCCCAATAAATAGCTGTGGGCATTTGTAAACCACGTTTCAAATATGAGAAAATGAATGTGTAGTTCCCAGACCGGGGTTTGACGTTAGCTATGTTACATGCCATTTAAATCATGCTTTTGCCTTCAACACATCCGTCATTCCGTGTCAAATCAGACAAAATCCAGGAAAATGGTTGCAGCTACGACTCTGATTTTCCTCAAAGTTTGTCTACACAATGTTTAAATAATAATAATACGTTTATTTTATATAGCACCTTTCTCAAACCCAAGATCGCTTTACATAGTAGGAAGGCAGGGAAACACAATAACAAACAAACAAAACAATACAACAGAGACAAAGACAGGGAAACACAAAAACAAACAAAACAATACAACAAAGACAAGTTATCTGTATGGAGGTATTGGGTGTGAAGGAGAAGTGATCATTAAACAGAAAGGTCTTGAGATGTGCTTTGAAGAAAGGAAGAGAAGGACAGGCACGAAGAGGTTGGGGGAGGGAGTTCCAGAGTTTGGGGGCCAAGGCACTGAAGGACCTGGACAGTCTGGAGCGGGGGATAGCCAAGAGGTTTTGGTCAGAGGATCTGAGTGAGCGGGAAGGAGTGTCAAGGGGTCAGGAGGTCGCAGATGTAGGGGGGAGCAAGGTTGTGGAGGGCTTTTAAGGTGAGTACTTTGCATTTGATCCGGGACAGAACTGGTAGCCAATGGAGTTGATGGAAAATGGGGGTGATGTGTGCTGATCGTCTGGTATGGGTGAGGAGCCTGGCTGCAGAGTTTTGAATATAATGTCTTTAAATTAAATAATGTAACATCCCAGGTATTTTTGTTTTTCACACCGTGTTTTACCTACTAGGAAATATTGGTGACGTTACACTCCAAACCCAAACTAGTTGTCATTACTAGAAAATTGTGTGGAAACCGATTGCCTTAAACCATTTTAGTTTTTACAAACATAAAACTAAACAGGTTTAGTTGTGTCAACTAACAACCTTATGTTGATGCTGTAGACAAATTGAGCTTACATTAGTAGTCTTTACTCAAAATCTTTAGTTCACTTAAATTATTGTTTCAGAAGTTGCAGTTGTATAAAATAACTAGTATAGGCCTAGGTTAAAATGCATGTTAAAAAGCTCATTAAAATATAAAATATGAAGTTCTGTAGATAGGCCTATTGTTTTTTTTTTTTATTTTAAGATTAGGCTACTGTATTAATTTACCTTGTTTTATTAAAAATTGAAGAGAAATTCATCACAATGTATAGGAATGCCTTTTATTATTGATAAAACATGAACAAACAAGATTTAAACTTATAAATATTCCACATCCACTGTAGATGAAGAACCTATAAATAAAAACATAAGAAAACAAACTTTTAGTTCATGTTCATTTCTAGCCTGACGAGCCAGACCCACATTAAGATGTAGGGTCTAGGCACTCAACCGTTCGCAGTGCTCAGTCCGAGGGGCGGGATAATCAGTTGTCTTTCAAATTCCCTCCGCACGCAATAGGACAGCGGCAGCGCTATGAGTCCCATGCGTTTCCCACCAGCGAGCTAGTTGGTTAGTTCAAATGTTTGCCAACTTAATAAAAGCTTAACTCGTGTCACACTGTTCGCCAACAGCAACATCCATCTTATTTGTTTTCAAGTAGCAGGGAATTCAAGCCAAACCGTTGCAACTCTGCCATCAATCATTATGTTAAGCCCACCTAACGACTCTATAAACGATTTCATTGGCCTGATTAAGTTTCGATTTCTGGAGCTCACAAGCCAACGGAGAGTTGCTAGACTCTAGGGGCGCGTCTAGATTTCTAGGCTAGTTCATTTACTTAGTTGGAATAAAAGTTTGCTATTCACCTTATTCACAAGACAAACATGGGGCTTAGCTTTGCCCACATTGTCTCCAAACTTCCGATTGAGCAGTACATCCATTGCGATACATTGAGATAGCAGAGCTCTATCGAGATTACTGGCATCATATATTATGGGTCATCCTAAAGTTAGGAACGTTTATTTAGGATTTTGGTGACTGAAGACATTTCTGTTATACAGCTTTCCTATCTGAAGTTAGGAAAAAACTGACTCTGGAGCGGCTGTTCTGTAAGTTAGCCTCTCTATCCTCTTCTGCCGTGTTATCCCAATGAAGCTAACTAGATGTAGCTAGCCGACCGGAAGTTTAAAGACAACGTGAAATTTAAAAAAAAAAATGGGCGGGGCTGAATAAGGTGAATATCACCTATGAATGCAACAAATAAGTAATAAGTGAATGGACATCGGCTAACATTAGCCAAAAGCTAACCAACATGTGCTGCTATTGTTAGCTAAAACTGTCTACAGACAGAATCACCAATTTCAATGATAAAGTCTGAATTAAACTAAGTAGCACCAAGACAAGTATATTTACACGAAAACATATGTGACATTGTTATAATCTGCCATACACACCCATTGGAAGGTAGCTACCATCAGCTAACTGTCCGGAAGACTCCTAGCATGCTAACAACGAAGCTAATGTTACCTTAGTTTTCTCAGGTTGTTAATCACGTAAACAAACATTTAGCTAACTATTGGTCGAACTGAACATAATTTTCGGTTATCAGAATTTACATTTTTCAACAAGTTCATCAGAAAGTTCACCTACCATTTAATGTAGTAGCAGAGCCCGTTGTCACAGCAGCAAGACACATGGTCATGGAGTCATGTGTCTGTGTGGACTGAGAAGCAGGAGGAACGGTTGATGGGCAGAATTTTTATTAGACCCCTCCTCCTCTGCCTTGCAAAAACATAACATTTATCGTTGTCTCTGCTTAACATGATCAGTGCAGTATATTTCACTTAAATAGTACAATCTAAACTGACATTATTATAATATTGGAAATCGACCACGTCTTAATCTTTCTGTAACAAATTGGAAAATACCCACTGAGGGAATAGCTAACATGCTAACATAGCTGGTTAACATTAGTTAGCCAGGACTCCACTGCTATAAGTGATCTAGTGTGGTGCCAAATACTTGTCTGGCATTAAATAATCTGTTGACAGACTGACCAATTAAAGTAGTCTGTTATTTTCACTGTTCAAATAATGGCCATAATAATCTGTGATATGACCTAATATGCTGAGTAAATAAATTCAAAAGTGCTTCGGGAAGAAGTTTGCAGTGCTCAGTCCGAGGGGCGGGATAATCAGTTGTCTTTCAAATTCCCTCCGCACGCAATAGGACAGCGGCAGCGCTATGAGTCCCATGCGTTTCCCACCAGCGGAGCTAGTTGGTTAGTTCAAATGTTTGCCAACTTAATAAAAGCTTAACTCGTGTCACACTGTTCGCCAACAGCAACATCCATCTTATTTGTTTTCAAGTAGCAGGGAATTCAAGCCAAACCGTTGCAACTCTGCCATCAATCATTATGTTAAGCCCACCTAACGACTCTATAAACGATTTCATTGGCCTGATTAAGTTTCGATTTCTGGAGCTCACAAGCCAACGGAGAGTTGCTAGACTCTAGGGGCGCGTCTAGATTTCTAGGCTAGTTCATTTACTTAGTTGGAATAAAAGTTTGCTATTCACCTTATTCCGCGCACAAACATGGGGGCGCTAGCTTTGCCCACATTGTCTCCAAACTTCCGATTGAGCAGTACATCCATTGCGATACATTGAGATAGCAGAGCTCTATCGAGATTACTGGCATCATATATTATGGGTCATCCTAAAGTTAGGAACGTTTATTTAGGATTTTGGTGACTGAAGACATTTCTGTTATACAGCTTTCCTATCTGAAGTTAGGAAAAAACTGACTCTGGAGCGGCTGTTCTGTAAGTTAGCCTCTCTATCCTCTTCTGCCGTGTTATCCCAATGAAGCTAACTAGACGTAGCTAGTCAACCGGAAGTTTAAAGACAACGGAAATTTAAAAAAAAAAAATGGGGGGCTGAATAAGGTGAATATCACCTATGAATGCAACAAATAAGTAATAAGTGAATGGACATCGGCTAACATTAGCCAAAAGCTAACCAACATGTGCTGCTATTGTTAGCTAAAACTGTCTACAGACAGAATCACCAATTTCAATGATAAAGTCTGAATTAAACTAAGTAGCACCAAGACAAGTATATTTACACGAAAACATATGTGACATTGTTATAATCTGCCATACACACCCATTGGAAGGTAGCTACCATCAGCTAACTGTCCGAAGACTCCTAGCATGCTAACAACGAAGCTAATGTTACCTTTAGTTTTCTCAGGTTGTTAATCACGTAAACAAACATTTAGCTAACTATTGGTCGAACTGAACATAATTTTCGGTTATCAGAATTTACATTTTTCAACAAGTTCATCAGAAAGTTCACCTACCATTTAATGTAGTAGCAGAGCCCGTTGTCACAGCAGCAAGACACATGGTCATGGAGTCATGTGTCTGTGTGGACTGAGAAGCAGGAGGAACGGTTGATGGGCAGAATTTTTATTAGACCCCTCCTCCTCTGCCTTGCTAAAACATAACATTTATCGTTGTCTCTGCTTAACATGATCAGTGCAGTATATTTCACTTAAATAGTACAATCTAAACTGACATTATTATAATATTGGAAATCGACCACGTCTTAATCTTTCTGTAACAAATTGGAAAATACCCACTGAGGGAATAGCTAACATGCTAACATAGCTGGTTAACATTAGTTAGCCAGGACTCCACTGCTATAAGTGATCTAGTGTGGTGCCAAATACTTGTCTGGCATTAAATAATCTGTTGACAGACTGACCAATTAAAGTAGTCTGTTATTTTCACTGTTCAAATAATGGCCATAATAATCTGTGATATGACCTAATATGCTGAGTAAATAAATTCAAAAGTGCTTCGGGAAGAAGTTTTTTTTTTTTTTTTTCACATACAAGGCATTTCAGGCGACAGATAAAACCTAGGGGACACAATGAAAATAGATTAACACTCCCCTCAATGTCAACACTATTTCTTTGCATTGAATTTGATGTGCGACTTTAGAGTTGACGAACTCAGGTGATATGCAAATTTCTTGCTGCAGACATTGCAGATGACTTTATTTTAATCAACACTTTATTTTTATCAACACAATCAGGCTGTTTTTTTAAAAGTAAATGTTCCAATCAATGATCTAGGCAGCACATTTTCTTCTCTCTCCTTCATTTTACAGTCTAATGGTTACTGACTAGAACGGCTTTTTTCTCAAATTAATTCATCTAAATTAATCAGTTATTTTGACAGCCCTACTGTCGACTAATTGATGTTTTATTGAATTGAACACTATTTGCTTTTAATTCGGGTTATAAATGTTTTGCTGGTAGCTAACATTTGTAGCAAACATGTGGTGTAAGGTAACTGTTAGCCTTGTTAGGTGCATTCCCAGCAAACAAAATAAAGTCCGGACGACGTCCCCTCCTCGACATTGGGTTCCCGCAGACATTTTTTGGGACATCTAAAGTCCTCTGTTCTGCCCCAATTCGGCCGTGTGTGTGGTTCTGAAAATAAAACAGATAATGACTTGGTTAGATAAACCACTGCCTATTTAGAGCATGTTACATGCATCACGTAATGTTATCGGAAGGAATGCACATTGTAAGCTACACCAAGCATCGCATCAGCTAACATGGATTTGATAAAATCCATTCCCTAGTTTGTATACATTAACGTTAAACTCAAAATGTAAGTGCTACATAATTCATATATCTGCAGTGAACCTACTTTGTTCATATACACACAACTTCATAAACTGGGTTGCTGTAGACTAAGGTAGGCTAATGAGCTGCTAACCTGCTAGAGGTTAGCTCATTAAATAACCTGCTAAAGGTTAGAAGCTAGCTGCTAACCTGCTAAAGGTGAGCTAGCATAATTGCTACGTTAGGTAGATACAGTAGATACTTTATTCATCCCCAGAGGAAAATTACAGAACGTTTATACATTAACATTGGACAACTTGTTATTCAGTTATTGAAAACTTTATCAGCTACATACACAGCCAAACATGTTACTTTCATCAGTGGTCACCAATGGTGTACTTTGTCTGAATGCTGTGTAGCTGAACCTGAGCTGAACTCAATGTTGCTACGTAATGACGTGTAAGATGTGAAGTCGCACATGGATGTGGATGTCTCCTTCCTGCAGGCTGCAGCCAGAGCGCTTTCCCACGGCCTCGCGTGCACTTAGCAATCAAACGTCCCCTTGATGTCCCCGGTATAACATTATTGTCGGGCCCTCACAAGGACGTCCTTGGGATGCTTTTGAAATGACCCAATGCAGACGACACCGAGGGACTTCACGGAAACGTCCCCAAAAGGTCCGACACTGGACATCACATAGGACAGGGGTGGCGAACCTCTTTGCCTCCTCTCGTGCGGCTCGCGGCTGCTCAACTGATGTTCTCACTTCTCCTTGAATTTAGAGTTTTTTTTAAAATAGCCTATTATTTCTGGTAAATGAAAATGCTTTTCATAAGTTGATAGTACTGCCAATAGTTAGGCTGCAATGTTTAAATTAAAATAATGTTACCGTCATGTTATGGATAGGAATCTAGCCCAAAAAGAAGCAGACTTTGTTTCTTTAGCCAGGTGTAATGATACTGTTGCAATTAGGAAAACCCTGACGCTAAGCGTAAATAGAAAGAGGAACACAGACATTCAAAAGGAGGATTCATATTTTTGTAGGCTAGCATAGCCTTTCTGGTTAACTCATTGAATGCCAAGCTGTTTTCGGAAGCTTTGTCCTAGAGTGCCAGCAATCTAGACCATTGTTGATGATTTTTGTACAGCCACAGCATATTCTGTGTTATAGCTATGAACACATACAATGGCTCGTTTAAAAGGTGAGACTTTAAGCTCTCAGTGGGTGCAAACCGTGTATTTATACACGCCTCTGTTCATGAGAAATCCCAAGCTAAACAGTGGCTAGTTTTCATCAAAATCGCTGTTTTTTTTTCTAGAAATGGAGATAAAGCGTCTTTCATGAAATATAAAGTGTTGCCATAGACAGTAAAAGATATGGACAGAGTCATTACGTAGACGTCAATTGAGGCGGGTGAAGCAAATTTCAACCGTTTCCTGTTGGTCGACAAGGCTTTCTGCACAGGCTCAGGGAACGTAAATGTAAGTTACGTAGGCACGTAGTCTGACTCGTGTAACTCTTGTGATAGCTGCACCGAGAGATTGGGTATCAGGGTTCCCGCGGGGTCTTAAAAAGTCTTAAAAAGCCTAAAATTCAGAACTTTACATTTAAGGCCTTAAAACGTCTTAAAAACGGCCAGATTTTCATTCCGAGGTCTTAAAATTAATTGAGTCAGGTCTAAAAAATATTTTACCATCGTTCATTTCCAGAAACGCTGGCTGCATAAAGTTATTGCAAAGTAGCAAAAAGGTATTGAGTCGTAGCTTGCAAAGCAGAGCTCTAGCGTCTTTGCTACCATTGTAACAAAACCAGCAGAATGCTCAGAACATTGGTTCAGTGTGTTGTAGTTCTTTCTGGGGGGATATTGGTGTCGGCATCAGCCTACGCGAGTGATAAATCTACAAATCCGGTGATAAATGCAATACCTGCCCGCAAAATACGTCTGCGTCTCCTCAGAATTTGTTAAAGTTCGGCTACGTGTGGAAAATGGGAAAGTGTAGGCCTACTTTCAACGAGACATGGCTACTGTAGATCAAGTGATGCCAGTAACGCTTTACTCTATTTTGACCACTTTTTTCCTGAACGAGTCTAACAGGCTACTATTTCTAGCAATCAGATTAAAGTTAATTATCCTAGTCACTGTGCGTTAGGCCTACTATTTTTGTCATTTACCTTAGGAAAATGTATATTCTTTGCTTTTTTCTTGTCTCTGGGATTAACGCTCACGTTTTCAGCATGATGACTCACGTGTAATACCATGCAGCAACACAAACATAAACAACAATAGAGGGAGGAGAGAGATGCGCATTTTAGCTATACAGTCATTATTTTGAGTTTGTGTCCACTTAACATGATAACATTAAGGTACGTTGTACACTCTGTGCTGGTGACAAAGTGCTGTCTAGCTAGACATACCAAGTCTCCCGAAGTTCTGGGAGTCTCCTGATAGCGGCTTCCTGACGCCCGCAAATTAGATAAAATCTCCCGGAATCTAGAACGAACAAGAGTGCGCAAGCCAGACCGGGAATTCAAATGTGCGTGTGCAGAGTTTAGCGCGCACACGACGGAGAGGGAGAGAGAGAGGAGTGGTGCGTGTGTGCCTAAAGCGCAACCAAGACAGAGAGCACCCTGGCCTGTTTTGCTAAATCAACCAATCAATTTTCAGTGTAGGTGGGCTTTTATCTTTTTTCTCCCAAACTAAATTAATCAGTTTAGTGTATCTAGGAACAGGAGCGTCATGGCAGAGTCAGTGGCCCCCAAAAAGGAACATTTAAGACCCATTTCACATCAGACTACACAAAAGTGTACCCTTGTCTCATAAGAGTAAAACATAATGATAGTCTTGCACACTGCACTGTTTGTAGCATTGCCCATGGCTGCAAAAGACTTGTTGAGGTGAGTTTAACAAGTGTCATTTAATTTGCTATTATTCAGGCATATACTAGATGGCTAGTTGCCAAGGCTACATGAAAAGCCTTTTCTTTGCAAACACCACGCTCTCCCGTTTGTTCTCTTTTTGAAAATGAAAAGCCCAAACCAAAATCTACATATTTTATCATCACAATTTCTATCTGACTAGATATTATTTGGGTTGGGATGTCTGCTATAGCCTACATTGTTGACATTACTGTTAAAATGCATTTCAAATAAAGTGAGTATTGGCAAAACCGGTTGTCATTTTTATGTTGAGGCGGCGGGGGGTGTTGTCGGCAGCTGCTGAAAGTAACTAATAAAGTAACTTGTAATCCAACTCAGTTGCTTTACTGATTACTTGATTTTAAAGGTAAACTATGCAGTATTGGCAATTTCCTAACTGTTTTCTCGGTTTTTGCTTCTTTTTCGCTGGCTCTGTCATGACGAATGTCTGAGAAACTCCATCGCTACCTTTTTCTAGCTGGTGCCTGGCGTGTATGTGTATTTGAATGCAGTAAAGCAATTTGTTACACTCGTTATACTTTCTGACACTGAGACCGTCGGCCCGCCGGCCCACATTTGCAAATGTGTTTTTTTTTTCGCTCACAGGCGCTAGGGGGAAGCGAGACGGCCACCATTCAACCCGAAAAAAGTCATATAACCATTCCAATGACTCTGAAGCTGTTAAATTAAGGTAAATTAAGCTAAAAAAATTGCATATTAAGCTAAAAAACCTGCATAGTGTGCCTTTAAAAGTAACTAAGTTACTTTATAAAGGAGTAATCAGATTACTTTTTCAAGGTAACTGTGGCAACACTGGCTAGATCACAGCGATGTCTGCTGTTGGTTACAAGTGGTACCCAGCTCCGGTTACGAGGCTCGCTGCAAACTTTGCAAAAAAAAATATTCAATTAGGGACTCTGGGTGTGAAGGCGCTGGGGTCACAAGCCAGAGCATGCAGAGAAACATAAGCTATAGCCGCAAAATGCAAACTGTTTATCAGCACTAGCCGCTAACATCATTCGAAAGCTCCGGTTTCGCTCTTTCAAGTGACGTCTGTGCGACTTGTGGAGATAAGTACTCTGTGAGCAATTCAACAGAGAATAATGGAAGTGAATTTGGACGCATATTAATACTATATATTTTTAGGAGGGCTTTTGATCATCTTTGGGTGGTTTCAGCTCCCCCAAAATACTGTAAGCCTAACGACGTCCTTGACAAGGCTCATACACATACCCCACCCACACAGTGCAGAGTGTCCACCCAAAACACACTTTCACACCCAGTTTCAACTCCAGTCTCATTTTTGACTTTCTTGATGAAATCTATTCTATTTGAGGGCTAGTTTGTTTTAGATTATTTTCATTTTGGGTTTAAGGTTTAGGGCATTTGGTACGTGACACGGATATTTTTCCTTGAGTATACTACAAGTGAGCAAATTAAAAATCAGTTGGGTTGTAGATGTTGGGTGTGGAAGGTTACTAGTTTGATTGCTTTATCTGTAAATTAAATGAATGCTTTTTCAACGACTTTTCAATGATTTTTTCAGAATTTCTTTTTAAGAATTTGATTTTAATATTTTTTGGTAATGCGTTGTGTAGGTTGTGGTGATTTTGTCTGGACATGTCTAGGCATGATAATGATAATACTTGTGTGTGTGTACTGGTTTATTGAGGAAGCCAACATTTAATGGAAGTCATGAGACTGGACTGTCAAAGGCTAAGAATGAAAGTAAACAAGACAGGGCCTGGGGGAGAAAGGTGCTTACCAGAAGGGCAGAAATAGAAAGGGCTAGCAAAAGAGGAAAGGCAGGGACCTTACACATAGAACCAAATCAAAATGTACCCTGCCTGGCAACAGATTACACATAGAACCTGGACACATGTATTCTGCCCAGCAACACACATTTTTTAATGTTTATATGAGGAGGAGTTTCCACCAATATCTCAGGTCCCAAAACGTTCTGATTGGCTAGAAGGGGCCTGGTGACGTTCCTGGGGATAGGAACGCCTCCCAGGCCCCTGAGAGCATAAAAGAGAGAGCTCAGGCACACTCAGATCGGATCTCATCGGGGTAGCAGCTGCCACTCATCACTCTATTGCCTGACGATCAGTCCTGACGCTGTTTGGATTGTATTATCACTGCAATACGGTGAATAAAGGATCAACAGTCTTCAGCTTCTCTCGTCTTGGTGTTCTCCTTCGGGTCTTTGACATCAGAGTGCTAGTTGGATTGGAGGTTCGGGAAAGTGGATAGTTTTCCACCACAAGGTCTTAAATTTCAATCTTTATGGTCTTAAAATGTCTTAAAAAGGTCTTAAATTTGACTTACTGAAACCTGCAAGAACCCTGGGGTATGTAGCCACTCACTTCGTTACCACCATGTCTACATTACTGTTCTAAATGTCCTAGTTGTTCGTAGATAAATGTGATTTAATATAAACAGCACTCGCCACATTCATAGCCTAGGCTACTGTCAATCCATCAAAACTTCGCTGAAATGTTGTGCTCCGATGCTTTCGTTCTTATCCAGAGAATACGGTTATTTTGCTCCTGTGCGACGCTTTCACCCGCTTTGGTTGTATGCTTATTACGTCACTATAGCATTGATTTCGGAAAAAAGTTTATTACTCAGCCGGTAAGTCAGTTACGAGGTTATGACGCCAATCACACAATGTTGTATTACTCCGAAAATAAAAAAAAAGTTAATATAAAGGCTTAAAACACTTCAGCTGTAATGTTATTTGATGTCAAAGTGGCGCCAAAATGTAATGGGGTTCAATGGGGATAGCTAGGTGAACTGGTCTACTATTTAGCCTCAGATCCGCCATAGTGTCTACGCTCTTCGAACGTTCGCCTGCCCCCTTGAGTGTTGCCTGTAAACTTTCCGGGAAGTGGTCAGCGAGACCTGGCGAGACTGCCACCTAGTGATAGACCCACGGAAATGGCCTGGTTTTGACCTGACGTGCATGCGTCACTGATTCGACCCAAAGCGAGTTATGATAAAATGAGTTAAAATGTCCAGATAAAATGTCCAGATTGTGCTTTTTCATGAGTTTTCGATCGTCATATATTTCATTTCCATTCATCACAGAGTTCCCAAAATCACATATAAGGTGTGTTAGAGTGTCTAGTTTCGTAATTAAAATAAAATGTAATATTACGTTTTTGGCACTCAACGCATGGCACTCAATGAGTTAACTCATTGAATGCCAAGCTGTTTTCGGAAGCTTTGTCCTAGAGTGCCAGCAATCTAGACCATTGTTGATTTTTGTACAGCCATAGCATATTCTGTGTTATAGCTATGAACACATACAATGGCTCGTTTGAAAGGTGAGACTTTAAGCTCTCAGTGGGTGCAAACCGTGTATTTCTACACACTTCTGTTCCTGAGAAATCACAAGCTAAACAGTGGCTAGTTTTAATCAAAATCGTTTTTTTTTTCTAAAAATGGAGCTATAACGTCTTTCATGAAATATGAAGTGTTGCCTGTAAAGGTTCCGGGAAGTGATTTAGCGAGACTGCCACCTAGTGATAGACCCACGAAAATGGCCTGGTTTTGAGCTGACGTGCATGCGTCACTGATTTGACCCAAAGCGGCAACCGAGTTATGATAAAATGTCCAGATTGTGCATTTTCATGAGTTTTCGCTCGTCATATATTTCATTTCCATTCATCACAGAGTTCCCAAAATCACATATAAGGTGTGTTAGAGTGTCTAGTTTCGTAATTAAAAAAAAAGAAGCTAAAAACGTAATAAGTTTTTGCCACTCAACGCATGGGAATGAAAAACGTAATATTAGGTTTTTGGCACTCAATGAGTTAATATGTAAGGGATAATGGACGACACGGTGGTCTGTTCACAGAAGTTAATGCACGGTCGAGGTTGTAAAACGGCCCCAACGCAAAACCTCGTAAGTGCATTAATTGCTGTGAACAGACCACTGTGGAGTCCATCATCCTGCTTATTAGACTGTTGCCACTTGCGTTGTGTTCATTTCCTGTTACAATTTAAACGTTTTAATCGCTAAAACGGTCTTGTTTGTAGAACTAATTTCTTCCGACACATCAACTAATTCCTCAACTTGAAGGACAAACTGCCGTTACTAGTTCTAAATGGATGGTTGCTACGGCCAGTCGTTAGTTCTATCTCTCCTGTTATCAAGCGGGCGTATCCCAAGATTCTGATGAACTTTAGCTTTGAAACATCGCTATTTTACTTAGCCTGCTGTCATCCATCTAGCTAAAAGCCACCTCCGTCATATGCTACACTGTTGCCATGTTCTGAACGTCTGCATTCTCACATTTTACAGCTCGGATGCAACGTGACAGTTCATTTAAACTTCACGAGTTCGGCGAATTAATATACAAGTGTGATACGGCCAACAAAATGTATCTACTTCATAGGTGTGCAAATAACATACGGTTAAAGGAGAATTCCGGTGTGATATTGACCTAAAGTGTATTGAAACATGATACCGAGTGTGAACGTATGTCTCATAGCCCATCTTGGCTTGTCCCCTCACTCCAAAATCTGGCTAGTTAGCCCGATGCTACCAACAACTTTTTCAATAGTGGTGCCGACATCGAATGAAGCTAACCATGCAAATAAATCACTGTTTTACACCCATTTCACGAGGCTCAATGTATCTCCACACTTCATTGGTAGACTTCCGAGGGCCCTGACATTTAAAAGCGAGACATTGAGAACTTTTGAAAAAGCACTGGTAGTTTACTTACAAGACGATTTATACAGACAGTATCTTCATCGAAGTTTAAGTTTGCAGCCATCTTGAATTTAGTCACGATAATGAACAGGTATGATAAGGGATCAGATTCCAAAAATAATTCAGAGGAAATGCATGGATTGCAGTTTCTTCCAGTAGCAGCAACTGGAACCATGCATTTCCACTGAATTATTTTTGGAATCTGATCCCTTTATCATACCTGTTCATTCTTACTGCTGTTCGACTTATCGCGGACTAAATTCAAGATGGCTGCAAACGCTAAACTTCATGAAGATACTGTCTATATAAATCGTCTTGTAAGTAAACTACCAGTGCTTTTTCAAAGTTCTCAATGTCTCGTTTTAAATGTCAGGGCCCTCGGAAGTCTACCAATGAAGTGTGGAGATACTGTGCATTGAGCCTCGTAAATGGGTGTAAAACAGTGATTTATTTGCATGGCTAGCCCGATGCCGAAGCACCACTATTGAAAGAGCTGTTGGTAGCATCGGCTAACTAGCGCCAGATTTTGGAGTGCAGGGGACAAGCCGAGATGGGCTATGAGACATACGTTCACACTCAGTATCATGTTTCAATACACTTTAGGTCAATATCACACCGGAATTCTCCTTTAATGGTCGTTCTAAATTACGTAGGACAATGGGAAATTCAACCAAGCAGTGGAGTCAACGTAACCTAAATAACACCATTAAAAAACGTGTTCTACACGTTAGTTTGGTACTTAGTATGCCAGACTTAACTGATGCATAAAGCTTCCAACCTGAACATTTCCCAAAGGCACTGACCTTTGCAAGTACAAGGTAAAGAAAGGTAGGCTAGACGTCAGTCAGAGAATCAGACTCGTTTTCTTTTTGTGTATTTTCTTTTAAAGGCACACTATGCAGTTTTTTTAACTTAATGTGCAAGTTTTTTAGCTTAATTTACCTTAATTTAACAGCTTCAGAGTCATTGGAATGGTTATATGACTTTTTTCGGGTTAAATGGTGGCCGTCTCGCTTCCCCTGCAGCGCCTGTGAGTGGAAAAAACACCCTTGCAACTGTGGGCCGGCGGGCCGACGGCCTCAGTGTTAGGAAGTATAAGGAGTGTAACGAATTGCTTTACTGCATTCAAATACACACACACGCCAGGCACCGGCTAGAAAAAGGTAGCGATGGAGTTTCTCAGACATTCGTCATGACAGAGCCAGTGAAAAAGAAGCAAAAACCGAGAAAACAGTAAGGAATATGCCAATGCTGCATAGTTTACCTTTAAAAAATGTACTGAACAGTAGACGGAACATTTGACGGTCACATTGGCAGCATATCAGATAGATAGATAGATACTTTATTGATCCTCAAGGGGAAATTCAAGGGTCTCAGTAGCATACAGACATAACACACAACATGCACTTACAACAGAAATGGTAAACATTAGTATAGTATAAACATATAACTAAACTCCACTGTACAATAAAGAGAGTAGAAGATAAGATAAGAAACTAACAATACTAAATGCACTATATAAGTTAAATTAAAAAAGTCCAATGTGCTTGAGGGTGATCAAGCATAAGACGCTTGTAGTGTCAAGGCCAGGACTGGTGCTAAAGGGAGTGAGTGTCATGGTGAAGGTGCAAACAGTAGTCCAACCATAGTCCTTAGTTGTGTGTGCCTGGCAAGGTGCTCAAGAGAGTGGGTGTCATGGTGAAGGTGCAAAAAGTAGTCCAACAGTGCAACAGTAAGGTCTAGAGACCAGCATAAATAATATAGACAAATAGGAGAGTAAAGTGTAATGTAGACAAGGTAAAATAAAAAACTATTTCAGTGCAAGAACAGGTTGAGGTAACAGTGTAGCAGTAAAACAGTAGTGAAAAAACATTAGGCTGTGTACAATAGTAAAACAGTAGTAAGCAGTAGTGGGCAGTCAGTACTCAAAAAACATTGACATGGAGAGGGTGGAGAGGCAGACAGACTAAGCAGAGAAGTCTATCTCTCCTCTTCCCTTTAGTGAGGCATTGAACAGTTCCATGGTCCTAGGAACAAATGACTTCCTCAGCCTTTCAGTTGTGCATGGCAGTGAGCAAAGTCTCCAGCTGATCAAGCTCTTTTGGTTTTTGATAGTGCTGTAGAGCGGATGACATTCATTGTCCAAGATGTTGATCAGTTTGTTTAGGGTCCTCTTGTCAGATATTAAAGTGATGCACTCCAGTTCAGCTCCCACTACCACAATCAGTTGTTACATTGGAGCATTTATCATGCTAATAAGTCATTCAGTGAGGGGAAATTTGTGATGTGTGTCAGATATCTTTGTTGCTTGCTACTCATTCCTGAAAACAATAATTTGTAGCATCTGCCAAGTGTCTCACTTTAAATTAAAAGAGAAGATCTATTTTTGTAGGCCTAAGTCGCTGTTGTAGTGTGGGCATTTTTTTTTGTTGTGCGGCTCTTTTGAGTTGTGTGGATTTTTTTTTTTGGCTCTTCATGATGGACTGGTTAGCCACCCCTGACATAGGAGAACTTGCTCCGGACGTAAATAACGTCCTGGTGACGTCCGCTAGAGAACATTGGGGACGTTGTGAATGTCCACTTAAAGTATAAGTATAAGGATATATACTCTTTTGATCCCGTGAGGGAAATTTGGTCTCTGCATTTATCCCAATCTGTGAATTAGTGAAACACACTCAGCACACAGTGAACACACAGTGAGGTGAAGCACACACTAATCCCGACGCAGTGAGCTGCCTGCAACAACAGCGGCGCTTGGGGAGCAGTGAGGGGTTAGGCGCCTTGCTCAAGGGCACTTCAGCCGTGCCTACTGGTCGGGGTTCGAACAGGCAACCCTCCGGTTACATGTCCGAAGCGCTGACCAGTAGGCCACGATGGACGAATACAACTTCCCCAAAGTCTAGGGGACGTCCTGTGTTTGTCAGGTTGTCCATTCTCAGTGCGGTACTGATATTAGTTAAGTGTCTGTTGGTTTTATTTGGGTTAGATATATTTATATTTTGTTTTCTAACTTATAAAGGGTGCAGGTACATTTCACATTTCAACAATTTCACATTTGGCTGATGATTGTCCTTCTTTACACTTCTCTCATCTTCTCAAAGGAACTCTGGATCTCAATCCCATTGGGTCCTTGGTTACCTGTCTGAACAAGGCCCCTTGGTCCCGGATTAATCAATTTGGCTGAGCAGCCAGACACCATTGAGAGCCGAAGTCACACCCTTCTACTTCTGGTCTATGGGACCTATCTTTCAAAAAAAATATGAACGGGAGTCAATGGAGAGATAACAATTATTTGTTGGTCCCGTTTGAATTGCGCCATGAATTTCACATATGTGTGTGAATTTAAAAGATATTTTTTCACGTCAAGAAAGTACTGTTTGATAGACTTTAAAAGTTATGTTGGTTTCGTGCGAATTCGCTCAGTGGACTACATCTCTCGGGAAAGTGAAAACCAGCGCCCCAAGTGGTTGCGTTCCTATCGAAGAGCAGCTCCAATGTTAAGTCCCATAGACCTATTTTTAAAAAAAAATATTGTGAAGCCAAATCAGCAAAGTTATCCACCAAAAATATTTTTCAGTGTGTATAGAGTAATAATCTTATAACTGTGAAAATGTCAGGCCCTATTATGCCTTATTTTAAAAAATCGAAATTGCTCCTTTTGTTTCATAAACAGACTACAAAAGAAGTCACGTGACTTTACCCTTCAACGTTACTCACAGTAGCATGGTTTGTTTATTAGCCTGGTTAGCATTGACACTTAACACTTAATGCCAGCTCTTCATGTGTCAAAGCACAACACCAGTTATCCAGACATAAAGGTAATCACCACGCGGTTTACATCACGCTCCGTTATTACAAAACTATGTTAAGCCGGTTAAGCAAATTGCCGTATTGATCAGTTAGAGATTAAGTGCCCAAACCTGTGACGTCACATGCAACTGTAGTTCGTTATCACCACGTTAAGACAAAAACTCAAAACAATTCAACTGATCCTAAAAATAAGGTATGATCACTAGAAGCAATAGAGGTCACCCCAGTGCCTAACATATGGATGGCATTCAATTAAGATCCTAATGTGCACCGAGATATATTTTTTCTAAAAAAAAAATCCCATCTACTCCGCTAAACTCTAGGAACGCAACCAGTAGGTGGCGATGAGATTACTTTCCCTCCCTATACAACTAGCTGTTATGTTAGTTGATGGTTCTTGATGGTTGATGGATCTTGCTACCAGCTGTACACTCTATGGACGAATACAACTTACCTGATGTGTCTAATCCTCTGACTCATGGTATTTCCATCGGCAAGGGAAGCCCGAGTAAAGGCCCATTCACACCAAGAACGATAACTATAAATAAATATCGTTCTCGTTAATATGAATGACGACATTCACACATAAACTATAACGATAACGACATGAAGAACAATATAGTTGGGGATCACTTTCAGAGCGATTTTCAGAACGATAAAAAGCTAACAGCCAATCAGAACCCATCAAATTTTAACAGTCACATTCATTAACACAAGGAGAGACTTTGCTTATCGCTGTTCAGTGTGAACGCTTTTATCGTTATGGTTATAGTTATCGTTATATGCTTGAACAATCCGGTGTGGCTGTGAATGGGCTAGTGCGACTGATGGGTTTGTAGTCGTTGAAATTACGATCTTTCACAATGTTGTAATTCAATAGTTACAAAGCAAACTGCAAATGTCTTTACATGAAAAATTGTCTTTAAAATTGAAAAAAAAAAACACAATATGGGTAATTCAAGGCACAAGTCAACCGGGACCAGAAAATAATTTATTTTTCACCATAGACTGCTGTTAAAATTTTTTTGAAAGATAGGTCCCATGGTGAGGTATGTAAACGCTCGAAAAACGCCGAAGAGCCCCAGTGTGATAGGCTGGTTGCTGTCATGTGACACACGCCACCACAAGAAAGCGGAAACGCATCGTAGCTGGCTGTGTGGGGTAAGGTAAGTTAAACTACGTAAATTTAGTAAATAATAATAATAATGTTTTTTTGTTGTTTCGAACAAAATATAGGGATACTTATCCTGACTAAAACTCCTTCATGCTGTAAAACAACTAGAATCACGCGAAATTAGTGCAATTTCTTAGTCAATGTCTTATAAGGGTAAAAGACGGACAAATACGTGATAATTAGCTAAATAAATCATTGTTCACGACACGTTATGGTTAAAGTATCAAAATTAATGCAATGGTGATACAATCAATGAGGTCAGTTTCACGTAATAAGCTATTTGTTTCTTTGGCTCTGGGTAATTGAAATTAGCAATTTCTTAGTACAATTCAATGTCTTATAATGGTAAAAGACGTGGACAAATACGTAATAATTAGCCAAATAAATCATTGTTCACGACACGTTATGGTTAAATTATCGAAATGAGTGCGATGGTGATACAATCCTGCTTTTCAATTAGTTGAGATGGTGTTTGACATTAAATTATAAGCAGGTCAGTTTCACTTAATAAGCTTGGTTTCTTTGGTCTGGGTAATTCATGTGACAAAAAATTCTGTTATAGGCAAAACAAAGAAGTACAACAGCATTTCTATCTCCAAAATAATGCATTGTACGCATGTGTGTACTACGTAGTGCATGCAGCTTTTAATGTCCAAAGTAGATACTGATTTTCCTGCATAAGAACTACAAATACTCCTCCAAAACTACAGTGTTGACACTTGAAGTTGTGGAGTTATATTTTAGTAGCCTATTCTATAATAAAATAAATACCCACATCAGTTTTACCCTTGTCTCACCTGTATACAACATATGTCAATGAATTGCAGTAGTGATCAAATGAAAAAGGAAAGAAAGGTGTCCTGATGTGCCCCCTCTACTTATGTTTTCACAGATCCTTGCTCCTGATATCCTGATGTATGGGTTGTATTTCATTATATGACTCCAGCAGAAAATTCACAGAAAGGAGAGTGGTGTCAAACTACAAGACAGCCAGCATGCAAGCAAGGCCTTGATTGTCCTTGTTTGGCTACTCATTTGTCTACTTCCTGAAGAGGCTGAAGCATGCTGGCCTTGACACCTCAGTCCTTGCTTCCATTAACAGCTGTGTTATGGAGTGCATCCTCACATCATGGTCTATTGCAGCGGTGGATACAGAGGACAGTTGACCGGTATTTTACGTCACTTTTACATTACTTTTACTGTGATTTTGCTAGATATGGTTGTCGCTTTGTTTATGTTTATGGTTGTGGCTTTCATATATTTTCTGATAGCCTCTAGATGTCAATTAATATACATTAAGACATGCCCCACCTTCCTACTGACTTTGGTGCATCATAAAGTGCATATAGGCCCATAATGTAGATCGAGAAACGCATTGTACAGATGACACATCTTGGGCTATACTATTAAGGGACAGCTGAATTGACCACCTAAACCATATATTTTCTTAAAGCCTATAGCCTCTAGATGTCAATTAATATACATTAAGACATGCCCCACCTTCCTACTGACTTTGGTGCATCATAAAAGGCACATAGGCCCATAATGTAGATCGAGAAACGCATTGTACAGCTGACACATCTTGGGCTATACTATTAAGGGACAGCTGAATTGACCACCTAAACCATATATTTTCTAAAAGCCTATAGCCTCTAGATGTCAATTAATATACATTAAGACATGCCCCACCTTCCTACTGACTTTGGTGCATCATAAGGCGTACATAGGCCCATAATGTAGATCGAGAAACACATTGGACAGCTGACACATCTTGGGCTATACTATTAAGGGACAGCTGAATTGACCACCTAAACCATATATTTTCTGAAAGCCTATAGCCTCTAGATGTCAATTAATATACATTAAGACATGCCCCACCTTCCTACTGACTTTGGTGCATCATAAGGCGTACATTGGCCCATAATGTAGATCGAGAAACGCATTGTACAGCTGACACATCTTGGGCTATACTATTAAGGGACAGCTGAATTGACCACCTAAACCACCTTCCTACTGACTTTGGTGCATCATAAGGCGTACATAGGCCCATAATGTAATTCGAGAAACGCATTTTACAGCTGATTATTTCTGATTCTTTCTGATTCTGACTTTCCAGGTTGTCAACTTTTGTCATCACTGAAGCAGACCCACGGTCACCTTAATGAGAGTGTTGCCACAGCCCCTGCAAAAGAAACTCCAGAAGATCCACATTATCTTGCCTTATTGACTACCTGACTTACATTCAGTACTGCTGTAGGAATGTTTATTAAACAGGAAGCTAGCAGGATAGACTGAACAAACAGGCTTTTATTGTTCACTGCTGAGATGCTGTTGATATGCACGCATAATTATTAAAAGTTCTTGGTGTGACAACTTGCGCTGTCTCCCAGTCCCAACAAACAAATCTGGAAAGATAAAAGCGCCAATATGTTAAAATCAAATTTGAAAACATGCCAAAATATATGAAGATTTTTCCCTCCATTAATTTCAGTAGGACTGTTATTTGGTGTTGTTGTTTGACTTCAATCAAAACAACAGAACTGCAATTTTATTGATAATACCTGAAATACACAATTAAAAGACATAACTTTTTCAACATTGAATACTCTTACGTTTTTGGCTAGGTGAGATAAAGGGCAAGTTTTCTGGCCACCAGGGCAGGCGGTTTTCATCCTTCCAGAAATGCCTTGTACCTGTAACAGATGAGAATACAAATTTAATTTGAATTTTAATTTATGTTGGGTTATTTGTAATTGTAACGCTGTGTGGGATGTAAGCCAAAAGATATGACATAATCAGGAAATTAGTTAAATTACCTTTTGCAAGTGAGGAAATTATGCTTTTAAGGCCATGGTAAGGTATGGCCTCAGGATCCATCCCCTGTAGATTCAGAGTGCCATCCTCACTCTCTGCATTTTCTCTGGTTTGTCCTGCACAACAATTTTGAGCCGTTTTCAAAACTACTTGCATCTATACCACAGAAACAATTTAAAAAACATGGTCCAATGAATCTCATGAAGTCAAACAGGTTTCTTTACCTCGTGGTGCCAAGTTTGTCGGCTGTTGGCCACAGGCCTCTTTGAATGCTGCCAGGACTGTTGGGTCCATCAAAAATCGTTTCATGTGACCTGGACCTACAAGACAGAAACAGTTTGGCCTCTGCCTTTAACCTTGGGTGTGCAGATACCTTAAATAAAATAAAAAGAATCAGGCTTTTAAACAGGGAAATTCTGCTGAGTTAATGTGTGTACATAAGGAAATCAAACGGGAAATTTGGAGAGCTAAATTATCCTATAAAAGAAAACTAGAAGACAAGCTTAGCAACAATAATATGGGTTCAGCATGGGACAGTATTAGGTCTATGGTCGGCCTGACTGACAATGTGAAGGAAAGGGTCTCACTAGATGGGTTCACCTCAGATGTGGTTCTGACACAAGAGCTAAACAAATTTTAGCAGTATATTACAATTTAGATTTGATGTGCATTCCTTCAATAATGAAATAATGACGCTGAAAAATATAGCACTGGAACCAAAACATCAAGCTTGTCCTCCTTATTATTGGGTTTGGACAAGAAACTTAACAGGATCTCTACAACAAACAGCTATTTAAGAAAGCAAACTCATCTTGTCTGACTGGTCTCATCCTCTGCATCAACAGTTTCAGTTTCTACCATCAGGTTCCTTGCTCAGACTCCCATTTGCTAAAATAAATAGATTCAAACACTCCTTTGTTCTTTCTGCTGTCTCCCTTCTAAACGCCAGGAGGAAAAGGTAGTTTCCCCACCAATGACCAGGATGTGCATCATGTTATTTATTATACTATGTGTATGTATGTATTTTTTCTAACTTTGTGTGCTCCTACTGCTGCAAAACTAATTGCCCCACTAGGGGACAAATAAAGGCATTATATTACAACGGAAGGCTAATTCAACCACCCCAAATAAATGCAACCTGAGAATTAACAAAAGCTTACCAGCACAATGGATGGACTTCTTATCCATGTACATGTAAATGAACGAAGGGCATGATGGTCCTTCAGCGATCTTGGTAACCTTTCACCAAAAGTACATTAACATTAACACAAAAGCACAAATAGAAACAGAGAAGTGAAACAGTTGAACTTGTTTCATAGAAAAATGCTGGTAAAGGTATTCAAAACCATAGTGTACATATGAAAATTATGACCACCCACCTTGGACAAAATCTTTTTTAATTTTTTTTGGGACTTTTCATGAGAGTAATAACTCCAACATCAACTTGCCAAGAAATTGGTATGCTGAAATTGCCAACAAATACTACTATGGACATATTTCCCAAATAAGTAGCCTACAATTTTTCTGTTGTAACAATTAGGCCTATGTTACATGTAATTGTAATATACTGTATATACATTCTGTCTTTATTTACATTTTATACAATGTTGTAACTTTTTTAGAAAGGGGTTACATTGCCAATTTGCTCCATGCTATGACATCATCTCGACTTACATTTGTAGTGTCAACCAAAGGCATTTCACAATCACCCATTGTGCCAGCTCGTCTGCTGTATGGTAATAAATTGCAAATAAAATTGTTATCCATTGTGAAGATCACCATTGCACTTATATTATCATCACTTCATTGGTGTGATATAGCTCTTATAATGTAGGCCTATCCTAGGATGTAATATCTCTTTATTAATCTCTTTATTTCTTTGTAATATCTCTTTATATACTCAGGGATGGATTTGCCTACTGTTAGTTAACATATCCTGTACACATTTCGAAAAATCCTTTTAAGCAATATGCATATCTGCATGTATTTGCTGTCAATTTAGGAATTCTTGCTGAAAATGCGCATTAAAGTTAGCCTAGGCTAGAAATCCAGCCTCGGAGGTCACCTAAGCACATCTAGCTACATTCGCTAATGCATGCTAGTATTTGTAGCCCAATAATCAGAATGGTATTTAGCAGAAGACGGAGTACATAATGAAATTACTAGACTGGAATACCCAAACTAAGCTAGGCAACAAGGTACTTTAGTTAGGGACAAAGGGGGTGAATTTAGACTGTTACGTTTTCAAAGGTAGCCTAATAAATAAAATCCATATCATGACCAAAACATTGTAGGCTAGCGCTAGCGTCTTTGATCATGACATCTAAGTTCAGCGCTATCTAGCAACCTGTAGCAATGGACAATGAAGTTCAAGGTCACAATCACAAAAGTGGCTACAAAGTATTTTTTCCGGGTATTTTTTGTAATTTTTCCAAAATGCACAGTATAGGCTACACGTAATTCACTCATCTGTCAAACATATTACTCTTGAAATATCATAATAAACTGCATCTTATAAACTGGTTCCAAATTATTATGCAAATTACATGTTTAAATATGCATTTTTTAATAGCAAATTACATTCATTAATATGTTGACTAATTATCTTCACCATAGGTACAATTGACAGACAAACCGATATTTGTGAGTTTAAGGTGAATTCATCATCAAAACATTAATATGTTGACTAATTCTCATCACCCTAGGTACAATTGACAGACACAAACTCATATTTGTGAGTTACAATACTTTCATGCACTTTCCTGAAGGCAGCATCCTCTGAAACTACCACAGACAGAGGACATTGCCTTTGTTTGGGCTGCATTTTGTATACACAGAAGTTCACCAAAGGTGAATTCATCAAACATTAATATGTTGACTAATTCTCATCACCCTAGGTACAATTGACAGACACAAACTCATATTTGTGAGTTACAATACTTTCATGCACTTTCCTGAAGGCAGCATCCTCTGAAACTACCACAGACAGAGGACATTGCCTTTGTTTGGGCTGCATTTTGTATACACGGAAGCTCACCAAAGGTGAATTCATCAAACATTAATATGTTGACTAATTCTCATCACCCTAGGTACAATTGACAGACACAAACTTTACAATACTTTCATGCACTTTCCTGAAGGCAGCATCCTCTGAAACTACCACAGACAGAGGACATTGCCTTTGTTTAGGCTGCATTTTTACATTGTCAGATTAATCTTTATATGTCTTAATTCATTTGTATAAAAAATGCACACTTCCCTCTCCTCCACCTTTGGTGCTTCCCTACCTTAGCTGCAGTGTGTATCCTTAGGAATAGGTAGATGCAGCATATTGGGTACTGAAATATTTACAGGAACCCATAGAAATTGAATATTCATTCAATATTGTGCAGATGTATATAGTCCATCTAATACCCACCCATTGAATTGAATTTGCCCTGGGGATCAATAAAGTATCTATCTATCTATCTGAACCAACAAAGAAAATGCAAAAATAGTGTTTTGTGTTATTATTCCATATTCCATTATATATTATTTGTGTAGTCATTCTACATCAGAACTGGACATACAATCCAAATAGTCTACAAGAAACCTCAGTGTGTTACCTTTCATTTGAGACCAGAATTATGCTTCTACACCAAGAGGTTGCCACACAATAAGGCTTTTGTCAGTATGCATTTTGGGTTACCAGAAGTCCTATGGGGAGTTTCCATAGGACATTTTACAAAAAGCATTACATAGCCTGGCTCAGGGCAAGATCACAGGAAAGAAAAAGTCACACGTGGAGTAGCAATAACATATATTACATTTATTAAAGACAGACAACTTTACAATAAATAGGCAATTGAATATGTCGTAGCCTTAACTCCACCAATGACAAGTTCGGAGACACAATACCACACAAATATTGGCAATGTTATTTTATTGTACAGAGAGCATGGTCCACAACACACAATAACAGGACCAGCAGGCTGGTAGAGTAGCTAAACCAGAACTGACATTCTAGGCAACTACCCCTCCTCCCAAGGCCCAGGCTGAACAGAATACCACTGATAGCACAACCCCCAGATGAGACCAAAAGAAATAAAATAATAAACAGCATTTACAAATACTGATAGTACATGACTGATGCAAAAAAAAATGCCCCCACTTCACTTTCAATGTATTCACACATGAGATCAGTTTCCCCACAGTAAATAAAGGTCACAACACCCAATAGAGATCACTGCAAGCAATAGAGATCACAGCAAACAGTAGAGATCACAACACGCCACACATTAGATAACACATCACATCGCATGTCGAGGAGTCAGTTCCGCAATCAGCATGACAGTCAAATAATTCCTCCCATTAACAATTTCACCGTTGTGCAAGAGTGGAGGAAGCCACGGGCAGTTCAATGGATGCATTTCCCTCCTAATTGCTTCAATAAGCAATCAACCCGTGAATCCCCAGTCCAATCAGGGCAGGCGTGACAGTAAATTGAAACTTACACACCCACTCCAAACAAGCGACATAACCAAGCATCACATAACATTCAAAGCTTATACAATAAATCATGCCCGACTGTGACAAATAGGCAAAACAAAAGGCATTTTTGATTGGACCGAAACACCAAATCAGTGGAACGGAAGTGGACTCAAACTAGATTACAGAACACAGGAAGTAACAAAAGCACATGACAAGGAAAACAAAGCAGCACATGGTACAGAACACAGGGGCACAGTGCCCTGTGTTCTGTACCATGTGCTGCAAAACTGATATCTAACCAAGTGTAATAATCTTATATTAAGATAAAAAAGATCTAGTTTGTATTGTTAGGAAAAAGATACTTACTTTGTACTTTATAAAGATACTTACTTTGAGCTTTCTCATACAATTATTTGACTTAAAATAAGTCAAAATCTTCTGTAATTAAGACATAAAATAAGTAGAATTATTTGTCCATGGGGTAAGTAAATTTCACTTAATTTCAGATACATTTACTTACCCCATGGACAAATAATTTTACATGTTATACATGTCTTAATTCAAGAAGAACAGGATACATACAAAGACATCCCTACATGACAGGAACATGACAGGTAGAGTCCTGCCTCTGGGGGAGGTCATGGGGAGGTGGGGGCAGAGTCCTGCCTCTGGGGAGGTGGGGGGTAGAGTCCTGCCTCAAACCCGGTCCTGTTTTTTTTGCCACAGGAACAATATTAGGGACATGTATGACAACTGGCCCTTCAGTTTTTTTAGTGAGGCATTGCATTGCTCCACCAATTGCAAATGTATCCCATCAAATTGAGGATAGGCAGCCAATTTATACCCCACCGAACAACCTGTAATAGAAAAGGGAAAATAAAGATACCAAATGAAGAATCATTATTGTGAAACTTTTGAAGAATTTATTCATAGTCATATTCAGAGTGCTCTTTTTGTGGTTTATGCTCTTCACTAATTCCTGACCTGTGTGGTTCCTCCAGTGGAGGCGATCAACCAAGAACCATGTGTCCTTAAAGAGCACCGGGTCCCGGTTTAACGCATATTGGTGTAGATTGCAGCTATTGTCATACACGACAACCTTGGGCACTGGTAAAGGCAGAGGTGGACGAAGTACACAATTCTTTTACTTAAGTGAAATTATAAATACATAAACACAATAAATATTACTCCAATACAAGTACACGTATTTGTCATTTTTAATGTATTGTAATGTAATGCTTATCTGGTCATTAATACGGTTGGTCAGTCATAAAACTTGAATAGACCTTTAGTTCCTTACATCCAACGAAAACATCTGACCTATGTTCACTTTTTCAAATGTGCAAAGTAACGAGTAATTCATGCTCATAGGCCTATTTCAAATATAGTGGAGTCAAAAGTACAGTATTTGCCTTTCAAATGTAGTGGAGTAAAAGACACAAGTTTCCAAAAAGATTAATACTCAAGTAAGTACAGATAATGGAATATACATAAAGGAAGATAATCCGTGTGCAATTGCCATGGAAGTGCAATGAATGAATGATGCTGTTTGTGGTATTTCTACTTACTTTCCCTGAAACGTGTCCTGAGCACAGTAAATGGAGTGTCTGGCGACTCACACTTCACCATGACCTCAAATCCGTAGCATATTCCTGATAGTGAGACAAAGACAGAAATGACGATGCTTCAGTTTAGAGTTCTCAACGGGTCGGGTTGGGCCAACAAACCCAACGGGACCCGCAGGTTCGGGCCGGGTTCGGGTCGAAAATATAAGCAAATGACTCGGGTCGGGTCGGACCTCGGGCTTAATCTTTTCTGCTCAGTGAAAAAAAAAAACATGTATTAATCATCGCAGCTGTTTACCGTAAAGAAGGTCTGCTGCTGCGTGCAACGTGCATCATGGAGAGGGGCAGGGGCAGACGCTGCGTGCACGCCTTTAGCCTGGAGAAGAAGATGGAGTTGGTGAAAAGTAGGCTAAACTTGCCGCAGGTGAATTCACCGTCGCTACTACAGGAGCGGGGAAATCAGAGGTCTGGAAAGTGTTTGGAGTGGTGCTGGATTCTGATGAAAATTCTACAGGTTATGGGCAATGCTCAAAATGCAAGGTGCTGATGAAATGTCACCCTGCAAGGCGTCGCTTTGGTAAAATTTACAAAATTAAGTTATTGTGCTCACATGAACTAAGCTTTCCAACAATATGTATATCGAGGGTAGGCCTATTGCAAAAAGTATCGCTAAGATAACAGCATCCAAAGTTACATGGTTCTTCCGTCACAATACGCCAGAAGTGGAGAAAATCACCGTTTTAAGTAAATTGTCACGCTAATGTGTTGAATCTTCACCTAAATAAAGTCAGGGTTTAACAGTCAAAACGTAGCCTATGTTTTACGTCGGTCCGCGGGCCGGGTTCGGGCAGATAATTCATGTTGATGTGTCGGGTTACATCGGGTCCGGGCTTTAAAAGCCACGGGTCGGGTCGGGTCGGGTTGTAATTTTCAGGCCCGTTGAGAACTCTACTTCAGTTGTAATTTAAGATGACAACAATAGCCTATATGCCGCGGACTTCCGTTCGGATGCTTCCGGACTCTTCAGCCCGTATCAGAACTTCCGGTTTACGTTGACGTTAACTTAAGCCAGAGCCCGCTTTCTCTGCTTTAGCTATGGCGTTTTTTAACAAGATCATTGCAGGACCTGCCGAGGATAACGGTAAACGATGTTCACCGAATCATCCAGGCCACATCAAAGACACCAACGGCAAACAGAGATAAAGGATTTAAACTGTATGTGGCCAGCTATATACACAACTATGAAGGTAAGTTAACAAGCCACTGTTTTGAGTTTATCAAACGACGATAGAAGCTATACTAGCTCATTGGCTTTTTACTAGCCAAAGTTAGCACAGTGAAGAAGTAGTGTTAACAACGTAAGCAGAGTGATAGGTTAACGTTGTGAATCATTTGTGTTTCTGAAAATGCGATACCCTAACCTCCATGTTAATCACAGTTTCAAACAAGGAGTCAGGAGGAGGAAAGGTCACGGTTAGGTCGGAGTGCTTCCGATCTATGAGGAAAAGCCAGAAGCCTCACTGTCTGAGTGTAAGGGAAAGTCAGCCTGCAGGTTCAGTTCAGGTTCAAAAGAAACAGGTTCCTGTTTGTCAAAATCATGTTTCTGTGAGTTATATCATTGATGTGAATTAGATACAGATAAAACACAATCATTGCACTATATTAATCATATGGTACCTGAGATATCATGTGATATGAATACAGGTTGTACCAGAAAGAATGTAAAATGAATGACTCCCACAGAAGCAAGATTTTGTTAGGAGTTAGCAGCTATCGTTACTTATTCTGCACTGCTATTTTAAAATGAGTAAAATGATATTAATCCTTATCAATCCTATTACATTTGACATGGTAAACTCCAGGCTAAATTGTATCAATCCCTGTATCACTTTACATATTTTAAAGTTCACTAACAAATTTTCACTAACAAAAGTTTCACTAACAAAGTTTCACTAACAAAATGTAGTGTGTGAAAGGCTGTCTGTTTTTAATTGCAGTTTTAGCTGGTACATTTTTTCTAACAAATATTTGGGTTTGTAACAGATTGTGCTAAGGGATTCTAAGCCGGTGGTGTTGGAGAGATGCCAGTGTACCTGTGTGGCCGGTACAGCTTTGTGCTGTCATGTGGCAGCTCTACTGTATCAGACAGCGCACTACTCCCAGCTGAGGCTTACATCAGTTCCCCCAGTGTTCAGCTGCACAGAAACTGAACAAAAGTGGCACAAACCAAGGACCATGGTAGCAAGCCTTTCAATGACTTTCATTTTAAGTATGGATATCTCTTGAATGTTTCTCAAACATGTTTGTATTTTGATGCAGGGTATTAAACCTGGTCCAGTTAATGACATGGTCATCATATCAGCCAGACCAAGAGAGAGGAGGCTTGCAGAAGGAATAAGGTATGTGTTGTTGTCTACTACTACTATTACTTCTTAACTCATTGAGTGCCAAAAACGTAATATTACGTTTTTAGCTTTTTTTTTTAATTACGAAACTAGACACTCTAACACGCCTTATATGTGACTTTGGGAACTCTGTGATGAATGGAAATGAAATATATGACGATCGTGAAACTCATGAAAACGCACAATCTGGACATTTTATCATAACTCGGTTTCCGCTTTGGGTCGAATCAGTGACACATGCACGTCAGGTCAAAACCAGGCCATTTCCGTGGGTCTATCACTAGGTGGCAGTCTCGCCAGATCTCGCAGATCACTTCCCGGAAAATTTGCACAAGTAAGTAACAGGCAACACTTTGTATTTCATGAAAGACGTTATATCTCCATTTCTAGAAAAAAAACAGCGATTTTGATGAAAACTAGCCACTGTTTTGCTTGGGATTTATCAGGAACAGAGGCGTGTAGAAATACACGGTTTGCACCCACCGAGAGCTTAGCCTCGCCTTTTAATCAAGCTATTGTATGTGTTCATAGCTATAACAGAGAATATGCTGTGGCTGTACAAAAATCATCAACAATGGTCTAGATTGCTGGCACTCTAGGACAATGCTCCCGAAAACAGCTTGGCATTCAATGAGTTGATTAGAACACATTTGTTTGTCTTTTTCCACAGAAGCAACTTGTATAAAGGAGTGAGCTGCCCTCTGCCAGACATCTCCACATTAAAAGTTCAGGAGGCATACCATGGACTTAATGCAGATGAAGCTCCCATGATCACAGCAATGGCGCTCTCCAGCAATGTTCCTCTGGTTGAGTCCATGTTCGGTCCGGTGCAGGAGGGAAGTGTGCTGTCCTATCAGCTACCAATAAGGACAGTCCCCATTACCCGTCCCCACACAGATGCCCCTTCCCCTCCACAGCTACCACTGTCATATTACAGACTCGGACCCTCTACCTGTTCATTTGTACTTTCTGAACACCAGCACCATCATTTGGTATCCCTCGCGACATCTTTTGAAACAGCACACCAAGTTGAAAAGAGCACACAAGAGCAGAGTTCCTGCATTGAGTGGCACCAACTGAGGAGGTGCCGCATCACATCTACCAAATTTAGAGAAGTTTGCCACACCAGGGGGGAAAGTTCTGCTGAGAACCTTGCAAAAAGGCTTCTGGGATCGTGTCATCAGACTGCTGACATGCGGCGGGGTCTTGCCTTGGAGCCTGTAGCAGTAAAGGAGTACTGCAAGGTAAGGGAGGTCAACCACTACCCATGTGGGTTCCTGATCCACCCTGAGGCACCATGGATGGGGTCAACACCTGATGGAATAGTGTATGATCCTGTGGGGCAGCCAGTGTTTGGCCTTTTAGAAATTAAATGCCCAAACGTAGCTAGCTCTGTGGACTGCCCTTACATTATGATAAAGGATGGGACACAAACACTGAGACAATCCCATCCTTATTACTGGCAGGTCCAGGGACAAATGTTGGTTTCTGGGTGTGACTGGTGTGACTTTGTCGTTTACACAGCAGATGACATGTTTATCCAGAGAATTCCCTGTGACATGGAAGTCATACAAACCATTAAAGAAAAAGTTGACTATTTCTTTTTTTTATTTCTACCTCAATGCCTTTTTGGCAAACTAACGAATTGATGGCAGTGTAAATGTTTTTGAAGCTACTGTGTAGGAAATAAATTTCAACCTCATCAGTGAAATGTTGCTGCATTGTGTTTTTATTTGTGATGTGATGTTTAGGGTCAATGAGTAATAAATTACTTGGATTTAAGCATTTCGGTGTTTTGTATGGCTTAAGTTTTAAAAGGTAAGAGACAGTAATTAAAAATGAGACCAAACAAAAGCAGATTGACCAAAGAAGTATTTTAACAAAGTAGCAAAAGGTGTATACAAACAAATGTAACTATATTTAAACAAATATACACTCAACTCTAAACTGATCAGATTAAGGAATTGAAAGGGGTTTAAAAAAAGGATTCTTGAACAAAATTAAGATTTTTAAATGTACATGTTAGAAAGACCTCAGGCTTCTTTGCCCAAGCCTTTACCAGTGGCCCATTTTCATAGTTGGTAAGCAGACAAGCCACTGTGTAGAGTTGGTTAATGCTCCCAAAAACCCGTAGGGGAATCACTGAATCAAAGAACTTGTGCTCCTTGACCCGGCGAATGGAGCGTTCAACATGCACCCTTAAACGGGCTATGGCCTGTGTCTCCGTAACCTCAGAGGCAGACATTTGAGACCTGCCAGAGAGGAAGGGTGGCCTGTAGACCTTGCAAGGCACAATGTCATTGATGAGGAAGCCCCTGTCTACCATGACAGCCATCTCAGGTTTGAGCAGACTTAGGACACCAGACTCACGGGTAATCTGTTTGTCGCTGATAGACCCAGCAAACAGCCTTGAGGCGAATGTCACTGGCCCATGTGGCGATCCCAATGAGCCCCTTCAGAGTGCAGTGGGACTTGTAGGAGGAAAATACCTCACTCTGGAGGAGAGGGGAAGATGGGCATTGACACCTCAGCTCAGTGCAGTCAAGGATGACTGTGGTGTCAGGGTAGTCCTTAAAGTCTGCAGGCAGATTTCTCCATTATCTAGTCTTGGGGTATCCAGATCCTCACTGAGCGGAGTACTGTGAACAGGAAGTTGCTCCAGGTTGTTATAATTCTGCTAACTGTGGACTGATGGATACTGTACCCGGTCAGCAAAGGTCCCGTTGCTTGGACCCAAGGGGCAAGGTAATTCAAAAATAAGAAAAACTTCGTCAATGGGCTGCAGGGAATGGGTGGCGTTTGACTCTGTAAAACTCCTCTCTGTGCTTGTCGAACACTGACCATGGATGGTAGAGAGTTTGCAATCAAGCCCCAGAAACGCATCAGTAGATCATATGATGCAAACCTAAAGAAATGGAATACAGATAATAAATAACTGTGCATAATTAACTACACAAAATGTACACAAATAGCTTGAATTAAATGTACCTGGGTGGCGGTGTTACTATTACACCACAAGAGTTTTCTGACAACACACACATACTGCAATCCCCTACATACAGTGTGCTCCTGACTCATTGCTTATAATCGTCATAACATTAACATAACATTAGTGGTGTAGTCTACATTGATAGTATACCCACTTAAAAGCATCACCACCTCAGTATACCCACTTAAAATAGGCAAGGATATGTATTATTTGGGGTTCATCACAGTATACCCACTATAGCTAACTACTACATCACAGTATACAGTACCTACCACAGCTAACTTCTACATCACAGTATACCTACTACAGCTAACTAGACTACACTACAGCACAACATGATCATTGTACTTTACAATCTCCCCCAACACACACACGCGCAGGCTCAGCCTACATATCTAGAGTAGACTTACCTTGTAAAGAACCTGATATCCTTGTCGAGGCCGCTTAAAGCGGTGAATGCCGAACCGCTGCCTCAGTGTAAAGACCCTCGATCTGTTGGCGTAACAGGCGAATTTCCTCCGGAGAGACATATTTTCCTCAACACCAAATCAGCGACTGCAGCTTCAGGTTTGGGCGTGAGTGGTGTTGCATGGGGCGTCCGAATGCTCGTGATCGGTGTACCCTCCCGGTCATCCTCTGGCGGTCTTTTCCCTTCTCTCCCAAACTCCTGGTCTTATAGGTGGAAGGGAGAAGTTGTTTCACTCAAATAACACAGGAACAGAGCCCCTTTTCAACAGCCGTCGACCTGTTTCTGCTGCTGGTTCACGGATGTCTTCAGTTTTGAAGTGCGGCTACACACCGGGTGTGGCGTTACACTAAATTTGTCCCTGCGGATAAGCGACAATCCACTGCGCCTCAGCTCCTCATGGCAGGGAAAAGTAAAAAAACTAAGTACTTTGCAGATGCCTGGCACTGTGGTACACAGCAGTGTTACGCAGTTGTACCAGACACTTTCTGGTTTTAAAGTTGACTTTTCATGTCTTGTCAACTAACGTTAAGCGTAGCAGCTACCTACCAAAACAAGTAGGCGCCTATGCTACGGGCTTAATCGCGGTGGCTGACATTTCAGCGGAAGGACGTCACAATAGCCTGTGGCATAAAGCGAATTAGTGCTTGTATTCTGAAATAGTTACAAACCATGCAAACAATGCACCAGGAATATTCCAGGAAGTAGGGAGGGGTGCCCACTGGTGCTTTTACGGCAGGCAGGTTGAACTCCATGCTTGTCTGCCACATAGTGCCCCCTCTCCCTTACTTTTGTCAGGGCAGGGAAAAAGGACATGGGGTGTGGCAGGCTTGGATCCTCGGGACATGGATCCTCAGGCATTTCTTTCCTGGCAACAAATGGTCTTTCTGCTCTGTCCAGCAGGTCCAGGAGGAGTGACCTCAGGTATGGCGGTACATGGCTCTCTTCATTGTTTTTCATTATGTCAAAAAACAGAGGGCACTGAAGCCTAAAGTATGGTCCCGCGTCTGCGTCCCGCGCACGCGTGTGTGAAACGGAACTGCTGTAAACACTCCCCTCCAGTAGGTGGACCACATAGAAGAACAACACTTAAACGTAGAAACAAACCTAGACAGAAGAAGACTTGTTTGGTTACCATAACGACGATGGAACAGAGCCTGTCCTCAACTTGCCTGGCTTTGAGTTACATGAGACACCACGACATGGAGTCAACTTCGACCGATGTAAAGCCACAATCCACAGATACATTCTTTAACATTATATTTAACGGTCACTTTACCATCTATGGTGTAGAACCCAAAGTATTTCAAGACACCACATTTTAGATGAGTTGGGGACGTAATTATCTGTCTGCTGGCCGTTCTGTGTGTTACCTTTGATTGTCGAAACAGGGTGGCTGCATGGGCTCATTGTGGCTACTGGCTATTATATTGGCTTGATTTGGTCATGAGCCCTGGATCATATAGCACTGAATGAGATGGTAAACAATAAAATAAAACTAATCATAGACAGTGACAGCCTTTACTCCATGCATGGAGAGCTGACATGACTTGGATTAAATGCATCTTTTAAAAATGGCGTATGCTGAAATCAAATCGCAAAACCCAGAGCCAACTAAAGGTATCTATCTACAACGCTCAGGCGAAACCCATGTAACACTTGCTGATCGAGATGCATTCTCGCCTGTTCCTTATATAATGCGTTATCAATAGTGATTATAATAATAAAGGGAATGTAGCCTACCTCTCCCAGGTGCAATCATTATCACCTAGCCTACTCCTGAACAATGCTGAACTCAAATCTCGAAACTTCGCCTGTCAACACCGGAAATGCGCTACACAGCACTAAAAACCGAATAGTTTATTTATAGTTCGACTCACGGATATTTCCGTCATGTTGAATAAAAGTGACAGCCCTACTCCTGCATAGAGAGCTGACATGACTTCGGATTAAATGCATCTTTTAAAAATGAGCGTATGCTGAAATCAAATCGCAAAACCCAGAGCCAATTAAAGGTATCTACACTGTTAAACGTGGCTGTAGGTTTTGCAGTACAGTACAGCTAAATTCTACAGTATGATACAATATCATGTCTTTACAGCACAGTGTTGTAGTTAATGTTGCATTCTGTGTAATATTATTGACGCGGGAATATATTACAGTACATTTTCCCCATACTGTAACTTTGCTGCCACCTTGCTGTAATATCGAGAACGAAGTTCTTCCAACCGACGACTTTACTCCTCTTCTGAAGACATGACCCATAGTGGAATGAGCGCAAGTCATTGACATTTGGTGAGTTTGGTTTTCGCATTCATTAAGTAGTTTTACCCCAGCATTGTGTAGATTTTTGTTTAGTAAAAAGACGAGCATAGCTTGTTTGCTGGTATCAAACCTGGTGTCGATAGCAAAGTATTGTCTCTGGCTTAGCAGCTAAGCATAGCTAGCTTTAACAACAAGGTAGGCATAGCCTATTTGTTTAAATTAATCATCTAGTCCTCATCGAGATAATTTATAATCATTTAGTCCTCTTTATGCCCTCCTTTTAACTTGTGTAAGTTTACAGTTAAAAATATCGACTTGTCGTTGAAAAGTATTGTCTGTTGTTATTACCAGCTAACTTCAAGGACTAGAAGCTAGCCTAACGTTAAGTAAATTGAAAACGATGTCGACGACTCTCGTCCCCACTTAGAGCAGACATTGACGATTCTCGTCAGATATTTTAGCACTTCAAAAGTAATAGTAAATGTATTTGCCCATTTTTAATAGTTGTCTTATATTATTTATTTTTCCATTTTACTATCCTGGCGACATACGTCTGTATATTGTGAAGTCTGTCATATAGCCCGTTGACTTACGTCTAAGCACAGCTAACCCTAGTTTGAATTAACAGCAAGGTAGGCCTATTTGTTTAAACTAAGATCATCTAGCCTTCTTTATGCCGTCATTTTAATCTGTACAAATGTAGTATCGCATATTGTCTGCTATTTCATGGACTAAACGAAAACGATGATAATCTTGTCCACAAAGCCAGCATACACTGACTTTCGAAAATTATTTTAGCACTTCAAAACAGACAGCACATGTATTTGGCCCTGTTTAACAGTTGTCTGATATAGTTTATTTTTCCATGCTACTATCCTGGTGACATTACTAGCATTATATTGTGAAGTTAGTCATGTATTTGTATATATTTTTTTCTGGGTTAGAAATGGTCTAATCCCTGCAAGGTAGCATCTGCTAACGTTAGGCTAGAAAATGTAGGCTATTAGGATTGTGACATTTCCCTCTAAAAAAAATAAAATATATACATTTTCTTTTTTAAAACCTATCTTTTTGTAAACCTAGCTTTTGGAAATAATTGAAGATGTGAGGTTGTGAACAGGGTTTTAACTTTTGCCTTTTTCTGTCTTTGTCTACAGTGGTTGGAGTAGAGTGAGAAGAATTGACGGTTTTGAGCACAGTGCCAGACATCCAAGTAGGTCCGTCCTTAACTGCAAGGCCTGCAGTTATTCGACCACTTTCTTACACACCTACATTAGACATGCAAGGTCACACCGAAATTTGGCTAATTACTGGTATGCATGTGGTGTTTCTCAGTGCTCATGCAGTTTTAAGAAATTTCAGTCATTTAGATCGCACATGTATAGACATCACCAGGACAAAGCACAAACTCAAGCTCAAGTTCAAAGGCAGGATGTTATAATGTCATGCCAAATTGAAGGTTGCACATTTCATGGCATAGATTTTGCAAATCTGTGTGCACACTTGAGATGGCATATTGGAGATGGAAAAAAGGTGAATTGTCCCTACTCAGGTTGCACCAAATACTTCAGAGTTAGGTCAAGCTTTTCCTCTTATTTGAGTAGGTATCATAAATTAGTTCAGTGTGAAACAGCAAGTCACACTACTCCAGATACACAGCAACAGGAGCTGTTCAACTTGTCTGATGACATTGCCACTGATGTTCCTGTGGACAGAGTACATGTGGAGGATGATATGGTGCTTGATGACACACAGTTTCTGAACAATCTGGCAATTTTTTATTTAAAAATGCAAGCTAAAATGCTCATTCCAGCAAGCACGGTCCAGACCATCATAGAGGAATACCAAGAGGTTCATAATTCTGGTATGAGATGTCTCCTGTCAAAACTTAAAAATAAACTAACCAAATTGAACCTGCCTGATAGTGAGGTCAATGAGATTCTGAATGATTTGACTGAAGCAGATATCTTTAAGATGCTATGAAGGGCCCTTGCGATCTGACCAAACTCGCAAAACATTTTTCAAGAAGACTTTTAATTATGTTGAACCAACTCAGATCTATTTAGGTGCAGATGCAGCAGGCATTGAACAGCTCCTTTCAGTACATTCCAGTCAAGGGAGACCCTAAAGTCTCTTCTAAGTCAGGCAATAGTGAAAGACCAGTACACAGAGACAAAGATGAATCTGATGTCAGACTCTCAGAGAGATGTTTTAAAAGACTTGATGGATGGGGAATCCATCAGAAAGAATGCTCTTTTGAAAGAATCCCCTTCATCTCTCACTGTAATTCTTTATCAGGATTCATTTGAGGTTGCCAACCCTATTGGGTCTGGTAAAAAGAAGCATAAAATATTGGCTGTGTACTTGACCCTGGGTGAAATCTTACCCCACAACCGCTCTTGCACAGATCCAATGCAGTTGGTGTTGCTGTGCAGGGAGAATGACTTCCGTTACTTTGGGCAAGAAAAGATTTTTACGCCTCTTATATCGGATTTGAAAGACATTGAGGAATTTGGAATTGAAACTGAAATTAGCAACAGTCTAAAAGGATCATTAATGGCAATATCGGGGGGGACAATCTTGGATCACATTGTGTGGGGGAACAACCAGGATTCACAGAAAATTTTAGCAGGAGTAAGAACTTCTGTGGAATTAAATTTGATTCCATGCTACTGCCTAATAGATAGGGCAACATTTGAGGAACAACCAGGACAGGTAGGACCCAACAGGACTCGGGAGAATTACAGGGAAAGTGTTCTGGAACTCAGAGATGGACACCCTCTTGTTAATGGAATTAAATTTGATTCCATGTTCAACAGCCTGAAACACTCTTATTCGATTGTGGACCCTACGCTTTGAAAGCAAACATTGCTATTTCAAACACTGTGCAAGGAGCGTACACAATTTCAAAAACTTGTGCAGCTCATTGGCAGAACGACATCAATTGTTGCAGGCATACTTAAGCACTGGGCAGCTGTTTTCTCCCAATATTCAAGTGGTAGGCCCAACAACCAACTTTGAGGAGAAGCTCTACAGTCCCTTGATTCAACAGGCATTTTGCAGAAAATTTGTTTTCAGAAAAGACACAACAGAATTGTCGGCTGTAGTGTACAAGAACACAAAATACTGCAAGGGACTAATTGTGGCAGTTGCACATGACAGTGGGGGAATTGTGTTTGGCAAGATTGTGTGGATTTTGCTTCATCAGAACAGAGTGTTTTTGATGTTGGAGAAACATGTGTCCGTTTTGCTCATTGATGTTGGGGTTCACAGCTTGACTGCTCAGGAGGAATACATGTGTATGGACATAGACAGTCTAGCTGACTACTATCCATTACCACTCTATCACTTATGTGACATTCCAGTGGTTGCACTTCATCACTCTATTTGTGTTTAATTTTGCAGATGGCAGGATGTCACAAACCATCCTTGATGTTGTGACCTCTGTACTTCCAAAATTAGATGAGGAGCGGCTGCGAAGTCTTCTTGAACGGCTTCTACTAGTTGTTTGCATAGAAGAAGTCCAAGATCTCTGTTACGTGACAGAAGACGATATTAAGGACATCCTTACACCATGTCAATACCGCAAATTTTTGGATGCCTTTCGAAGGAGAGGTTTGTATAAAGTTCTGATATTTCAATTAGTTGAATGCACTTGTCATTGTGCCATTTTTGTCTTACGCTGTATTGTACTCTGTTCTATGCCCCCAAATTCCACACCCCAGTACGCACACACACACATATGCATTGTATATTTGAGTCCACCAATTATATTTTGTACAGAAAGGATTCAAATATTTCAGAGATAGCAAGCCCACTGTGTAAGCCCACTGCCTGTGAATTTGTGGACATGCCCCAAACTCCCGAAGATAAACACAATCAGTTTTCATTTATAACCTAGGCCTCTGAGACCCCATCAAACACATCCTATCACACACACACCTTACAAACCTCATACAAGCACCATACAAGCAAAAGGCTACTATCTGTTCTTCTGTTTCTCTCCCAAGACTCTGCTGTGCTGATGAATCCAGGCGTTTCTTCTGTAATGCCACCAACGACTTCTTCTCCGCCACTGCCTGCACCATCTCCTCCCTCAGCTGCCTCCTCTTCATCTTCACTCTCTGCCATCTCTACATCTTCCCAATGGATCCAGGAATTTCAGGTTCCATGGGGAAAAATGCCAGTTTCACTTAGAAATGCCATGTCTCAGGAACAAAGGGCAGCCCAGCCTGACCGACTTCAAATGATTAGGGTTATCATAGATGCTGTCAGATTGCATTGTGTTAACCCAACCAGAGCTCAGTGTGCTGAGATAGCCAGGACTGTGGTAGCACAGTACCCCAAAACCTTTGGGGATGTGACTGATGAAGGAGAACTCTTGGGATGTGGCTACACATCCCTTCTAAATCAATTAAAAACCAGAGTTGAGCATGTGAACAGAAACAACACCCTTGCCAGAATTCGTAAACCAAAGAGAGCAAATCCCGAAAGCATTCCCCAAAAGAACTCATTTAATAAATTGGACAGTTATGGTTGTGTTGATTGGCAACCTCAGGACCTTCCTGAAGGTGAAACCTCAGATTCCCTGGAAGTCAAAAGGCAGATGTTAGTGACTCTATACAAAACTGAGGGACCTAGACGGGTGGACATGGTTAGGGTTGATGACCTTATGCAGTTGACATACGTTAAACAACGTGATCTTATCAACTCCAGCCCCCCTCCTCAAGTTTCTACAATACTGGAGGAGTGGCCCTTTCTATCCCAGAAGAGATGGCTTTGTTTACATTTTGAAAAACTGACAGGGATCGACCTTCTTTCAAGGCTGACAGAGGCTTTTCTGAGTAAGGGCAGGCGAATTGTCAACTTCTTCTTGCAACAGAGGTTGAAATGGAAAGGGGATATCCAGTCCCTGTTAACGGAGATCGGAAATGACACTAGGACATTAGATGACACCAACCTCATGGCAATCTCAGCGATCCTGCTGTTAATGGCATTCTTCAGAGAGCAGACAGATTCTCTCTTCATTCTGGCTGATGTAAGTAATGCTCTACAAAGACATCTAACATTTAATTTTTTGTAAGTAATAGCATGACAAATTAACAAACTGTAATGCCCATGTTTTTTTGTTTTGTTTTGTTTTATACAGGTCACTGAAACCGTGGCAGACATAGAGGGGCACGAGAGATTGCCTGACACACCCAGACTCATTATGCTTGGTAAGTATGTTTTTCCTCTTCATTTGTATGTAAACTTTATTATTTAGCAATGGAATGGTTTTATAAAAGCCATATAACACTTGTGGTTGTGAGGTTGTTCTTGGATCTCCTTATGTGTGTGGTTACCTTTGTCTGAACTACACCCGAGAGGATATCCACGAACAACCTCACTCCCACTTGTGTTACATTGCATAAATATTATTAATCTTCATTAATCTGAATTTGATAGAATATGGGTATGGGTATTCCACTGCTTTTTTTTAAGGATCCCTGGTTAGCAGAATCTTGATCCTATCTTTTTGCAGTCTCTTCCACAGTTTGGCAGCTATAGTTGGGTTCTGAAACTATCTCTGTACCTCTGTTCTTTGAGTCTGGTGAGTGCTGCTGGTAGGTAAAAGAACCACAGCATTTGGGACAACAGTGACCAAATTTGCTAATGCTAACAGATGAAAATGAAACTTCTTTGCCCTTACCAGTTAGTGCTGGCTGATGTTTCACCATTTGGTCTATGTTGTACCAAGTCTTGTAGTTTTCATACCTTCTGACAGCACTTAGTAATGTGAAACAACAGGGTTATGGGTTGGTTGACTCCAGATAATACCTTAAACCACTGCTTTGTCATCAAGGATTTTCAGATATTCTCTATAGGGTGTACATCTGAACTCGGTCTGTTAATGCATTGTTTCAGTTTTCAGTATTTTTGAAGTTCATATTCAAAATAAAGTACATTGTTTTGTTTTAGGACCCTCGCTCATGACAGCAAAAAGATGGATGGTGTCCATTGAAGGAACAGTTGCTATTACATTCACTGGATCAGACAGTTTTCCTGCTGCCTTCGCCACTCTTTTTTGCATCAGATACGCCTTAAACATGGAATACCAAGAGTCAGCTGCATGCACTTTGGACCTTGTTCAGAGGTAAGTTATATTCTGTATGTTTTATTTTTATCAATTATAAAATTATAGACTGGAAGTTAAAATGTAATCTCACATTATAGATTTCTGGTGAGAATTAATCCGGAAGATGGAAAGAAATGCACAGCCCGACAGGGAGTGAGCAAGAAGACCGGACTAATTGTCCAGAAAAAAGCACCACCCATCAACTCCCACGTTAATAACTTCATTCGCTCCTTGCTGGACTTTGAATGGCAGACCTCTAACTAAGCAGTTACATCTAACAGGTTTTGTGTGTGTGTGTGTGTGAGAGAGAGAGAGAGAGAGAGAGAGGGAGGGAGGGGGGGTTAAATGTTTGTGTGTGCATGTATGTATGTGATACCACTTGTGTGAGCAGCTCAGAGAACAAAGGGGAAAAAAAAAAAGGGGAGAGAGGTGTCTTTGAGTGATGTTTGTATCAGTGGGTGGGGGGGTGGGGACTGATTTACTTGTTTCAGACTTTTGAGTTAAAATAGTTCTGCTTTAAACATTACACTAGATTGTGTGTGACGTCACAGTGCCAGATGAAAAACAAAATGAAAAAAGATAAGAAGAGAAGGAAGGTGTGTGTGTGTGTGTGTGTACGTAGAGGAGAACCTGTTTCAAACTTTTGTTTGTTTAAATACTTGAAGTAATACTAGTTATGTTTGAAACTTGACAGTCTGCTCTGTACTTTTTAAAATGTAAAATTATTGAAGCAACAACTGTTCAAAATGTTGCCTTTGCATGAGTAAGAAGAGTGACTCTCATTAATGGTTTTAATGCAATATGAGTGTGTATGTGTGTGTGTGTGTGTGTGTGTGTGGGGCTATAGGTAGAGGAGGACCTGTGTTTCAAACTAATGTAATTGGTTGTTTAAATACTTGATTAAATACTAGCTCTGCTTTAAACTAAAATAATTGAAGCAACACCTTAATGTTGAAATCGTTGCCTTTGCAGAGAGTCTCGGTCGGTCTCTCTCTGTGTAGCAAAAGTTAATGATATTGTAATGTGTGTCAGTGTTTTTAATGTGTTTCAGTGTTTCAGCTTGTGTAAAATGAATGAAATATCTTCAAGAATGATAAATAAAAGTGTTTCATGTAAGATTGTTCTGTGTGACTTAACATTTCACTTGTTTAAATACTTAAACTGAATATTGTTGTCATAATATGTAAGTGTTGGCTGATAGATAAATACATTGATTAATAAATAAATGCAATTGAGGAATACTAAAATAAATTAAAAAAAAAAAAAAAAGTAACAGTAACAAAAAACAGTACTGTACTGTATAGTACAGTACAGTACAACCTTGTAGTAAAACAGCAATCACATGATTACTGTAAACTGTATTACAGTACTGTATCGCACCTTAATTCTACGGTAAAGTACTGGCAACCGTGCTGCCTGTACTGTACTGTAATTTTACAGGGAATTTTCTAAGAGTGTATCTACAACGCTCAGGCGAAACCCATGTAACACTTGCTGACCGAGATGCATTCTCGCCTGTTCCTTATATAATGCGTTATCAATAGTGATTATAATAATAAAGGGAATGTAGCCTACCTCTCCCAGGTGCAATCATTATCACCTAGCCTACTCCTGAACAATGCTGAACTCAAATCTCGAAACTCGCCTGTCAACACCGGGAAATGCGCTACACAGCACTAAAAACCGAATAGTTTATTTATAGTTCGACTACGGATATTTCACGTCATGTTCGAATAAAAGTGACAGCCCTACTACCTGCATAGAGAGCTGGCATGACTTCGGATTAAATGCATCTTTTAAAAATGAGCGTATGCTGAAATCAAATCGCAAAACCCAGAGCCAATTAAAGGTATCTATCTACAACGCTCAGGCGAATCCCATGTAACACTTGCTGATCGAGATGCATTCTCGCCTGTTCCTTATATAATGCGTTATCAATAGTGATTATAATAATAAAGGGAATGTAGCCTACCTCTCCCAGGTGCAATCATTATCACCTAGCCTACTCCTGAACAATGCTGAACTCAATCTCGAAACTCGCCTGTCAACACCGGATAATGTTATCATAATAATAATTGAAGGAATAACCTAGGCTACCGCTCGCTCTAAATACACCCATTATCACAGTGAGACATACATTATGAACACAAATAGTTACTTCAAAACTTTTATTGGCACGTCATATTTACAGGTTTTTGGTTCATACTTTTTGGTATGAGGCAGGTGTGAAGACTCAATACAAATTTAATTGAGGACATCTGTACGCACAACTCTTTCTTACCATGACACTGCTGCATGTGTTCAGAAAAATGTCTTTACTTTGTATCGCACCAATATTGCTGCCCTCGCAGCACCGAGTCACTTAGCTACAGGCTAAGTAGCCTAATAAGCAAGTAGGCTAAGCTAGTCTCTCAGCTATACCAACGGGTGTGCTGTGTGTGTTCTGGTGGATGATAAATGGAGCGATGCGATGGGCCAGCTTATCAAACTTCCCAGCAGACAGGCGAACGTACTCGTGGTGCTTTTTCCTTCATCAGCTCTTCCTTCCTTTAGTGCTCGCACATCCCAAGTTCTTCTTTTCTTCAGGCGTTTCAGGCTTCTTTGGTGGTTGTGTCCTACTTTCAGGCTCGACGTACCGCCCCCAGTTGGTGGGGCAGAGTATCACAGTTAATCCGTAGTGCGCAGGCGCTAACCTTAACAATTTAACGCGCATTCAGGACAGCAGAAATTGGAGTATGCTTCACGTCCACGGCAAAAATGACGCACGTCTTGGACACGCGCAAATGTGACGCAGGACCATGCCAGAGCCTTGATGTTGCAGAAACAGCATGTCATTAACAGACTGCTTCACATCTGCTCCATCCGCCATCCTCTGCACAAAATGGTGCAGCTCCGGTGAAGGGTGAAGCAGTGCACATGCTGCACTGTTCTTCGCCAGTGCCCTGATTAATTTCTCCAGGGCAACAGGGCATTTCTGTGGCCATAGTTGGAGAACTGGCCACAGAGAGGGTGGAACACAGGCCACAATTTCAACACTCTCCTCTCTTGTCAGCCCTGTGTCTGAGTAGACCTTCATCAGTTGACGCCCTCTGGCCTTAGGGACAAACACCCTGTCCTTGTGACTGGTGATTTAAAAAAAAAGAAGCTAAATTAGACAAGGTCTTTTCAACATAATGTGGTCATCACACAGGCACACACATATTTCAGATTCACACCATTTTTAATGATGAGGTAATGTATTACACTGTGGTGTTACTTTTACTTGGCAACTCAGTGAACCATTTATGTAATTAATTATTTTTGTACTTATTTCCCTTTCTGCCTCGGACGCTCCGTGTCGTTGGGACGGAAGAGCAAATCCCGCCATGGCAGAAGCTCACGCCGGAAGCTCAGGGCTGTGCCGTCACAAATAATTACCTGAGGTGTGGGGCCACACTCAGGACACTCAAAACCAGTATCAAAAGAGATGTCCAGCAGCTCAGAGAAGGCATACCATGATGATTTAAATTTATGGTATGCGAAAATCTGGCATGCATTTTTACACCCTGCATCTACCATGTGTTTTATCAGTGTTTGATAAAATCCAAACATTGTCATTCTGAAATACAATAGAAAATGGTTATGGTTACTTAACTGATGCTTTCAGATTTAAAGCCATGCCAGTACATTACCATTAAAAAATATTATCATTTTCTGACCCTATATTCAAGTTTAACTTTTGTATTACATGAAATGTTCACTTTTATGTTCCAACAAACATAGTCACAGAACAAATCCAGCCATATGCTTTCAGATCAGATATGTACTGCAGAGTTAAAACGCTCACCCAGTCTGCATGAAGTGGTACATATAGTCCTTTAGCACTTCATGGGAGACAAGATATGCCCCCATGTTTAGAATGGCGTCCTCACTACCATCATAAGGACTGACACTGCCACACTCGACACATACATAGGAAGACACTGTAACAAGACACATGAACACACATTTCAGGCAATTTCTTATATAAATACAAGACCAAATGAAAGAGCTAAGACATTCTGCAGAAATATGACTTATGGTGCATCCACTGTTAGTATACCAACCTTTGCATTCATACAAAAAGTTCCTAGCAATGAGAGGAACCTCCTTTCCCTCACCAGGGCTTCCCTGTGCCAATCCACAGGCCCTGCAGGACATCTTATAAAGATGTATCTTGTCCCCCTGCACATGGGCTTGTGGATTATAGCCTGGGGAATTTCGGACTGAGCCTGGTTCCACCCGAAATGGGATGCGCTCAGTAGAGTGGCCTTTAGGCATTTTGGCCTGAGTTGGGCCTGAGGAGGTCTCTTCCTCAGTTATCAGGCCTCTAATCTTAATGCCAACATCACTTTCGGCATTGTTGATATCTTCAGCCAAAAAGCGCTTAACTTCGGATGCATGACAGCATTTGGAATTGCAGCAGGTGAGGCAGCAGATCTTCTTGCCACACCTCACAACTCCATAGGTGTCCGAAGACTTAAGACATATTGTCTTATCACAGATCATGAAAATATCCTAGAAAAGATATTAAACTATTTTAATACCATTACAGTTTTTTTTTTTTTTTTTTTTTTTTAATAATTTATATTTATAATAATTACATGTCAAGATGAAACACCTCAAGTCCTCCACAACTGCTGTCAGCAGCGTTGTAATTGTGATCTGAGAAGATCACTGGATGAATTCCACATCCACTGTCGAACCCTTCCACAATCTGCTCGACAGCTTTGATGTGGCGGCAATAGTTTTGCCTTATCACTGTTTAGGAAGATACAGATAGTTTAGGTCTTAATAATATAGCTGATCATAAACATGTAAAATAAATACTATAGTTAAAGAAATGACTGTATTTTATTCTTTATATTTAACATCTAATTGATCTTACGTGCTTCTTCAGAACAAATGTTCATTGCTAAAGAAGCAATTAACGCCTGTGCTCTGTCAGAGCAGGAGCAGCTAAATAGCCATGCAGCTCTGTCAGTCAAAATGTTGCCACTTCTTTGGACAATAACATATTTGCTGTCCTGAAATAGCAAAATATATGTTGATGTCTCAGTATACAGTATATTTATATATATAAAAAGAAAGATATGAAGGTAAAATTAAGAATGAAGATTATATATAGACATACGGCAAGCTTCATATGTTCACCATTGAAGTCAGGCAATGCAAAGACGGTGGCTGTGGCATTGCACACGCTTACAGCATTATGTTGTCGTAATTGAAAAATATAAGATGACAGACTGTCCAGGGGAAAGGTGATCTGGACAGCTGCCACATCATTTACCTAAGTGGTATAAAAAAATGATCACAAGGTTAAGAATGTATTCAACAAGAGATCTACACAAACACATTGATGGTTTAACCCTGAAGAAATTAAATATGATAATGAGTAATGCAATGCAACATAGGCAGTGTTGGTTGGGTGACTGCCTTTAAAATGGTAATGCAAGGCATATGTAAGACTGGATGATTCAGAACACAATGCACAAGTGATTTTGAACGAATACATACAATTTCTGACTCTAATGCAGGTCTGCTTTCTGCAATGCAAGGCCCTGTTGCCATCCTGTTGTCTCCACTGGTTTCTCCCGCCTCTTGGGCACTTCGCCTCTTCTTCCTCTTAGGGACTTTGCTGAAGTCGTAAAGAGGCCCATCACCCCAAATAACTTCACGCCGCAACATCCTGTACCATACAAAACAAAGCAATCAAACATTAGGGAAATTCAGGGAAAATTACCTTTTGCTACAAACCACCAGACAACATTCCTGGATTGGTGCTGAAGGACTGTGCTGAAGGTTCAAGGATGTCCTCTTAGACACCTCACTGAGGCCATTGTCCCCTGATCTCTGAGCCAAAAACTACTCCAAAAACTACTCACAACACCTGATTGGCACAATGTATTCACAACACACCACATGATTGGCGTGATGTATTCACATGTCAACTTTTAGCTGTGGAAACCCCATTCATTTCTATGGGAGATTTGAGTGCGGTGTCTCATTAGAAAGTCTCTGGCTAAACCTATTTTATGTCTAATTTGCCAGGGATAACAAAGGCTCTCTGTTGCCTCCTCTCCTCTCTAATGACACCAGCCCGGTCCTGAGCACCCATGATGGCAGACTCCGCACCAGTCTTCTTCTTCAACCTGTCTCTGGCAACTTCATGGGTCCCTGCATTCCTCAAATCAGCGACAATAGTTCCTCTTCCCAAGCAATGAAGTGTCACAGGCCTGAACGATTACAGGCCTGTGGCACTCACCCCCATCGCAGCGAAATGCTTTAAGAGACTGGTCATCACACAGATAAAATCTGCCATACCACCTTCACTAGACCAATACCAGTTTTGCTTACAGAAATAACAGGTTGACAGAGGATGGCATAGACTGTGTTACACCCTCTGCTAGAGCATCTAGAGCACAGGAAAACACATGCAAGGCTTCTTTTTTGCTGATTTTAGCTCAGCTTTTAATACAATCTTGCCGAACAAACTCCGTAGCAAATTACATGAAGTTGGACTCAGCACCTGCATATGCAACTGGATTCAGGACAAACCACACTCAGTATGTAAGGGTCGTCAGGCACATATCATCCACCTTGCCCAATAACCCCCCCCCCCCCCCCAAGAGCTGGTATGGACGCTATACAGCCATGGATGCTGCACCACAACCCCACCTCGCCCCCCTCCCTCCTAAGTCTTAAGTTATACATTGTTTACTTGAGCTTGGATGTGATTAACCCAGGTCAAGTCCTCAAATAGCCTATATGTACTCCAACATACTTGAAGCTGCTCTCTCTTGGGCTCCGCCTAGTGGGCTGTCCTCCTTCAGTGACAGGTTTCTTCAACGCAGGTCCTTTTCTCTTGCTGCTCTCAGACTAAACTGTTTACTCTTTACTGTTTTATTAATTGCATCATAGTTGCAAAGATAGAGCTGAATATAAATTAATTAAAGATGAAGCGGAACAGAATAAAAGCCACACAAAAATCATATTCATTATAGTTATGGTTATGATTTAGAGACAAAAAGAACCCTTTCATTAATTAAGTGTATGCTTAAGAGTATGCTGAACCGATCTTTAAACCAGATCTTTAGACACAAACGAGGAACCACTGAATTTGACATTTAAATTTTATTCTGGCCCCTATAGGAGCACAAACAGGTCAATTAACAGTGAATTACACCAGTACAATAAGTTGTGTGGAATCCTGTGTCATATAAGGTCTGACCATTATATATATTATATACATTAAATGAGTCTATTTGTGTCGTTATTAGTGACAAGCTATTGCTATTGTTGCTTAAACTATTATGCGTAATAACCATCTGCAAAACAGGACTACCAATTATCTGCGAGATATGAGAAATGCCATAGGCTGGCCTTACCACATGTTCTCTTTCTTACATCAATACGTTATGGAAGCATATGAGCCCACTTCAAATCATCTCCAAATATGTGATTATGTATCCAAGCCTATAGGCTAAGTTTAACAACGTTCTTTGGACAATATCCCTCGGACTGCAATTTGAACAGATTTTGCTGTGCTGTACTGCAAGAGTGGCTTGAGATTAACATAGCCTAAATACTGTAATGTTGACACTAATAAAGATACATTTATTAAGTAGGCTAACAAATGAAAAGTGTTTTCAGCTGAAATGGCATGAAGGCTATATGTGGACCGCCTGGACCTTTGAGCAAAACATCAGCAGACAGAGAAGCCCTCAGTGTAGCAATGCAGACTGCTCGGGGGAACCTGCTTATCCAACTGTGGGTCGCCAGTCGAACTGACAGGCTTGGGTCACAACTACTCGCAATATGCTACCGACACCAGTTAACCACAATGTGTAGCCCTATTGGTCATGTTAAGCGTTACTTGCAATGTGAAACTAAAATCTAAGACAGTAGAAAATTATGTTTAAAGACAAGTCTAAGCATAATTTTCTACTGTCTTAGATTTTAGACAAACAGACAAAATGCACCAAAAACAAAACCTCCGAAAAACCTCCAAAACCTCCGTATAGAGAGGTAGCTACACATTTGTTGTTGCATGATAAAGCAATGAACGTGCGTGTAGGCGTTTGACATGACGTTTGATGGATCCAACGGTTGGTAGGAAGGGAGGTTTTTGGCATCATTCCCGCGCTATAGGACGAGTGCCCAAAAAGCGTTGTCAAATGGCCGCCGAGTGGAGGGACTTGCCTAAAGGGACTTTGGCAAAACGTCCATGTGAATACATTGAGCCAATCATGTGGTGTGATGTGAATACATTGAGTCAATATGGTGTGTTGTGAAGACATCTTCCCAATCATGTGTTGTGAACTTGCAGCTGCAGCAAGATTGGTGTCGTGAAGCCTTGCGCACGCACATTTCTGCTGAATAGGATGCCCGATGAGTGCCCAAAAAGCATTGCACTATGGCCGCCGAGTGGAGGGACTTGCCTAAAAGGACTTTGCTTTCACTCTCATGTTGTTTCTAAGTTAGAGTTTCTGAAGACTCCTCTTCCACTTGTCCCACTCTCGTCCAGTCCTTGCTTCATGGTTCTCTGAACAGATAATCTTTTTTTTGGTTTGGTTTTGGTTTGGAACATTTATTTTCTTGAACATGTAGACATTAACAATTAAAATATTTAAGAATCAACATAGACATAGACAACAAAATAAAAATGAAACGTCACATTTTGTTCAAAAAAAAGGAGTAGAGGGAAGCAAAAGCCTGTAGGTCTCTACCCCCATCTTTCAGTTAAATGAATCTTTTATCATCAACGTTTAGTATTTACATATATATATATATTTGCAAACCTTTATCTTATACTTGCACATTTAACAATCATACCTCCTATGTTTATTTATATTCACAAATAATATATATTACGTTGAAGATTAAAATCACTCCTATGTTCATCATATATACATACACCCATACATACACACACACACACAATATATAATTGTACTCATTAAAGGCCATGCATGCATGCCTGCATGCATATTATACATACACATATACATACACAGCCCCCAACGAGCACAATTTAAGATAGTAAACTACTTGTCATTTCCATCACTGAATATTTTCACACATCTCATATTTTGCTATTGTGTATAATTTAAGATGCTTTTTAAACTGTGCAATATGTTTGCAATCTTTGATCCTATCTGGTAAGTTGTTCCACAACTTCACCCCACAGACAGATATGCACATGCTTTTGAGTGTAGAGTGTACCGTTGGTTGCCTCAGTTTCAATCTCCCTCTTAAATTATAATCACATTGTGTTACATTTGCCAAAAACCATAAATTTGGTTTTCTTTACATTGAGTGATAATCTATTTATATCAAACCACAATTTCAACTTGGTTAACTCAGTAGAGACAACCTCCAACAACTGTTTGAGGTTCCCTCAAAATTTTTGAAAACTGGTAGAGCAGGGAAACTGGTCTGTAGTTATTGTAGAGATTTTTTTCACCTTCTTTGAAGATCGGAATTACCTTAGCAGTTTTCATTTTGGTTGGGAAGGAACCCGTTTTAAGTGAAAGGTTACAGATATGTGCTAAGGGATCTGCTATATTAATAATAACTTTTTTTACTATTGTCATATCAATACCATTCCAGTCTGTTGATTTTGGACTTTGTCTAACCAAAGTCCTTTTAGGCAAGTCCCTCCACTCGGTGGCCATTTGACAACACTTTTTGGGCACTCGTTGGGCATCCATTTCGGCAAAAATGCGCGTGCGCAAGGCTTCACGACACCAATCTTGCTCCAGCGGCGAGATCACAACACATGATTGGCTCAATGTATTCACATGTCGACGTTTTGCCGTGGAAGGGGTGGGATATGTGTAGACAACAGCCATATTGGCGTGACAAACTAGCCCCATGCATTTCTATGGAGTATTTGTTGAGTGCTGTGTCTCCACATTAGAAAGTCTCTGGTCTAACTCCACAACCACCACCTTGAAAGAACATGCTTCTCACAACAAACCAAGGGTAACATTCATGATTCTGTGTAGGCCTCACATCCTAGCTTAAGGGGGCACCAATTGAGGTGTAATGCATCTGCATGTTGTTCTATTCACGTTTCTCTAAATCACCTCTGGACATGAATGGAATCCAATTGGAGAGCAAAAAATCATATCTTCACACATATATGTGTGTTTATATATATATATTTTATCACATTTGCCATGTGCTGTACCTTTCCATAGATTATACAAATTATAAATTGCTGTCACATGATAAAACGTGTTGGTTTCCTAGGTGTGGCTCATCTTACTCCTATGCCTGTTGGGTCGTGTATACAATTTTAAAATACATTATATTGGGTAATTTATTACGGTAACACGTCATAACTTCTATCTAATGCAACAGATGCATCCAAACATGAAACAAAGTACTACAAGTACCAAATGTGCCAAAATATCTCAGGACGTCTCGTTAGTTTACTGGGTATTATACGTTGAACATCTGGAAACTACTTCTCGAATTTGCTATACGTTTTCTTTTTTATGATTAAACTAACGGTATAAAAGGAAGGTGGAAGTGTTATACGCACCAAATAGATTTCAAAATGACGTCATGCAATGAACTACACGTTGATTGGCTCTCACCTTTGTGTTCTCATCCAGTGAGGCACGGAGTAGCACCGTGGCGCTGTGGGATAAATAGACTTGCCTTGCCACAACTTTGCATTTGAGTATTTAGACGAACTCTCAACACCTACTGAAAAATGAGCGGCAGAGGCAAAACCGGTGGCAAGGCCAGAGCAAAGGCCAAGACTCGTTCATCCAGGGCTGGACTTCAATTCCCCGTGGGCCGTGTCCACAGGCTGCTGCGTAAAGGAAACTATGCTCAGCGTGTCGGCGCTGGTGCACCAGTCTACTTGGCTGCTGTGCTTGAGTACCTGACTGCTGAGATTCTGGAGTTGGCCGGCAACGCTGCCCGTGACAACAAGAAGACTCGTATCATTCCCCGCCATCTGCAGCTGGCTGTACGTAACGACGAGGAGTTGAACAAGCTGCTCGGCGGAGTGACCATCGCTCAGGGTGGTGTACTGCCTAACATCCAGGCTGTGCTGCTGCCCAAGAAGACTGAGAAGTCCAAGTAAACCTGCTCCCTCCAAGTATCCTAAACAAAGGCTCTTTTAAGAGCCACCCAAAAAACAATGAAAAAAAAAACATTCCAAGTTGTCTTTGCCATTGACGTGTTTTGTGCAAAATCAAAAATATTTATTCACACCCGTACATACACAATGTACAAAGTCGTCGAGTAAACAGTGCTTTCCGGCCAATATCTGATCACTCTTACCCCAGAAAATGTCAACCACTAAGACAAATAAGTCTGGTTGAATATAAACCGTTCTTTCATTTATCACTCTGGACTGTTAGTTAATCATGAATGGCTGCGAGATGTTTCTGGGGCCTCGTAGTTCAAGGTGATGACAGTCTTGCAATTGGATCATTTAAATTCTATATAAAAAATATGGTATATTCGTGGAAGCTTGGGGTTTTCTGTTTATAAACAAGCAACTATTTGTAGGCTTTAACGTAGTGAATACAAGCCATCGGTCATAATTTGTGTACATGACGTCTAACAAGTTAATTGTTTGTCGTGCTTGTTTCTATAACAGTCTACATGCACTGACCGATGGAATGTTTCAGTATGTTTCTTTTATTTATCATTTAAATTGAAGATTGTTTGTAAATAGTCCATCAACACAATGATATAGGCCATTACGGGGGTAAGCTTTGTATTTTGAATTTCAGGCGGCACTCGGATGACCAATCAGCGGCTCCCAACAACCTGACGTACAAGGGGGCAGGCTGAGACCGTAGGCCTTATATACCCAAGATCCGCAGTTGTAGCTATACTGTTCAATTCTGAAGAATAAGTAGCAATGGCCAGAACCAAGCAAACTGCCCGCAAATCTACCGGAGGCAAGGCTCCGAGGAAGCAGCTCGCCACCAAGGCTGCGCGTAAAAGCGCACCTGCCACCGGTGGCGTGAAGAAGCCTCACCGTTATAGGCCTGGCACCGTAGCTTTGAGAGAAATCCGTCGTTACCAGAAGTCTACTGAGCTGCTGATCCGCAAGCTGCCCTTCCAGCGTCTGGTCAGAGAAATCGCCCAGGATTTCAAGACCGATCTGCGCTTCCAGAGCTCTGCTGTCATGGCTCTTCAGGAGGCTAGCGAGGCTTACCTCGTCGGTCTGTTCGAGGACACCAACCTGTGCGCTATCCACGCCAAGAGAGTGACCATAATGCCCAAGGACATCCAGCTGGCTCGTCGTATCCGTGGGGAGCGTGCTTAAGTGATTTTGAAGTCAATAACTGAAAATTCAAAGGCTCTTTTAAGAGCCACCCAAACATGTAAAAAAGCTGGTTTCCATGTCTTGGTTAAATTGGTTCATGGGTAGTCGTACTATTCTTTGGCATATCTGCATGGTTCGGTATTTTGTAGTAAGTGTCGCGTCTTCATTGGTAAATGCAAGAGGGATCGATGCTAGCAAGTTAAACGTAATCTACACTCCGATGATCCCTCATATGATAAATTCGTGTGAAGGGGACATGACTACAAGTTTCGGACTTTTGACCAGAGCCACACAAAAGGAAGTTTAATCTCGTTTTGCCATGACGAGATCAAACTAGACATATTGACATTAAACTCCAATATTCGTGAATGAAGTTGAAATATCGGGTAGACTAATCTCGACATCCCGTATTTATTCTTGACATTCAAACGTGGTATAGCATGCTACAGTAAATACACAAATGAGACCAGTACAACACAGCTGTAGTCTTCCTTATCCAGTCTTCCTTCCTGGTCAGTGTTTCTACCACTATCGTGCAGTTTCTCTCTCTCCAAACCACACAAGGAGTTAATCATGTCCTTTGATGGCGTTTGGAGCATCACTCAGCCGTGGCAAAACACGGACAATATGGTAAATAAAAGGTTCTAAGTGTAGGCTAAGCATTCTACCTAATCCCGGAAGTAAACGGCTTTGGATACGTGTTCGGTCCAGCGAAATATGCTCTTTAAACAAATGTATCGTCCCTGTCTGGACACATGTTAAAAACAAGTTGTGCCGTTTTCGACATGTTGGTTTTAAGAGTGTGCGCTTTCTCAGATAACTGTTGAATGCAAATGAATGCAGTGCAGTATTGGAATTACTTTTCAAAGAGAACGTGGTGGCTCTTAAAAGAGCCTTTGGATTAAAGCGCGTTCAAAGTCTGGCTTTACTTGGAGCTGGTATACTTGGTGACGGCCTTGGTTCCTTCGGACACGGCGTGCTTGGCCAGCTCACCGGGCAGAAGCAGACGCACTGCGGTCTGGATCTCTCTGGAAGAGATTGTAGAGCGCTTGTTGTAGTGAGCCAAGCGTGAAGCCTCTCCAGCAATGCGCTCGAAGATGTCGTTCACGAAGGAGTTCATAATGCCCATAGCCTTGGAAGAGATACCGGTGTCAGGATGGACCTGCTTCAAGACTTTGTACACGTAGATGGCATAGCTCTCCTTCCTGCTCTTTCTGCGCTTCTTGCCACCCTTGCCGGCGGTCTTTGTCACGGCTTTCTTGGAGCCTTTCTTTGGGGCAGGCTTAGCTGGATCAGGCATTCTGATGTCTCGACTGTATGTTCGATAAACTGACTATCTTCAAGTCACCCTGTATATGTGTGTTTTATGCAAATAGAGGACTGCGTCACTTTACACGCCCACGGCCAGAATTCTTTGTCATTTCCCTCCTAAATCAAATACCCACACGGTTGGTCGTTTTGAATCGAAGGAGGCAGAGGCGAGAAGGTTAGCACCACCCACAGATAATCGGTTTACAGTACACCACCTTCTTTTGTTCTTATTTCCCTCACTTTTCTTTTGAATGACAGGAATCCTTCGAAATGGCAAAAAACATTAAGCGTTACAAATCAGTTAGCTTTTCTCAGTGTTCCTGATTTCTCGAATTATGATTAAAAATGTATTAACTGATCAACAAAACTAGGGTAAAAAGGACAACAAACTGTTCTGTACTGAACTGTGGCTTCTACAGCATGGTGTGAAGGGAAATGACACATTTACAGTAAAATATAGGAAAACTGTATTTACTGTAAAAGTGAATCTTTCTATACACCCTGACGTTCCTGTCTGTCAAGCCACATGTATGCTTGACAGATTATGAAAACTAGTTGACACCAACTACTTTAAGACTTTGTAATGGCACACGCGACTTTTCACCATGCATTTTCGTTTTATTGTTTCTGCAGACGATTTGGTTCCATCATTTGTGAACCCTAAGTTTAGACTTGATTTATGTCATTCTATAGCGCAGTCATGGGTCGCACTTCATACATATGAGAGATTATGTTCTGCATTCAGATTATGATATGCAAATGTTCTGGCGCTTCTTGGGTTGTTTTCATATGAATACATGGTTTTCTTTTGGCCACCACGGGATGAGGACTGCACGTCTGAGCGTCTCATGAGATGGCAATGCACCAGTCAAATCGTGCGACAACATATTATATTGCCGACAGGCAACAGCATGCAAGTGGTTTATTTATAGATTTTTCATAATTCAAACTTCCCTATACTTCATGGAACACAAGTTTTTATGAGAAACTGGGTGGCTCTTAAAAGAGCCTTTGTGTATAAATCGAGAAATAAAGCTGATCTTTATCCACCAAAACCGTACAGTGTACGACCCTGGCGTTTCAGAGCATAGACGACGTCCATGGCGGTCACGGTCTTTCTCTTGGCGTGCTCGGTGTAGGTGACGGCATCACGAATAACGTTCTCGAGAAAAACCTTCAACACACCACGGGTTTCCTCGTAGATGAGACCCGAGATACGCTTCACACCACCACGGCGGGCAAGACGCCTGATTGCAGGCTTGGTAATTCCCTGGATGTTATCACGAAGAACTTTGCGGTGACGCTTTGCGCCTCCTTTTCCAAGACCTTTGCCTCCTTTGCCTCTACCGGACATCTTTCAAACTTCTTGCGACCGAGAGTTGCACGAATGTAAAGCAGCTATGGCTCGCAGCTCATACTACTTTCCACAGAGAGGACCTTGTTGAAAACTACTAAGCACTGCCCCTTCACTCTCCCTCCGTTTGATGAATGGAGTGTGCGCGGGCATTTAGGCGAATATACGTCACCGAAAAAACGCCCACATCTGAGCTTCACCCCACCCCACCCCACATCACAATGAAACAAAGTTGGACCGACATTGTTACTTTGCACAACTGTTTTTTGTTTTTGTTTTTTATTTTCTATCACAATTCGACACAGGACAGGCATACTTAATCTTTGTGCGGTCTCCGAGTCACATTTACCCTTTTTATTTGTTTCTAAGAAAAAAAACTGTACAAGAATGTTTTTTCTTCCTGATAATGGCTTTACCAATTTGGTAAACATGCCAACATACCCCTACACATTTGCAACCTTCAAAAGATGTCTGGGTGAAATTGACCCAAAGACACATGAAACACACAGATGTAAAAAAAAACACAATAGACACACACACACACATGCTCGCACACACACTCACACACATACTCTCACTCACTTACATGCTAAAGTTTTTTCAAACCTAGCCCAGAAGTTCCTGTTGTCCTGCAGTCTTTACACTTTACTCACTTTCACCAGAGACTTTTTTAATGTGGAGACACAGCACTCAAAAAATACTCCATAGAAATGCATGGGGCTAGTTTGTCACGCCAATATGGCCGTTGTCTACACATATCCCACCCCTTCCTCGGCATAACGTCGACATGTGAATACATTGATCCAATCATGTGGTGTGATGTGAATACATTGAGCCAATCATGTGGTGTGTTGTGAAGACATCATGCCAATCGTGTGTTGTGATCTCGCCGCTGGAGCGTGAAGCCTTGCGCACGCGCATTTCTGCCGAAAAGGATGCCCGATGAGTGCCCAAAAAGCGTTGCAATATGGCCGCCGAGTGGAGGGACTTGCCTAAAAGGACTTTGCTTTCACTCTCATGTTGTTTCTAAGTTAGAGTTTCTGAAGACTCCTCTTCCACTTGTCCCACTCTTGTCCAGTCCTTGCTTCATGGTTCTCTGAACAGATAATCTTTTTTAATATTTTCTCAATCTGTAGTCTCTCGCTCAAGATGGTGGTGAATTACTGTACTGAAGGGCCTATACAGGGAATTTATCTATACACTGTCAGGTAGAGCAGCTATTATGAATATTTGAGGGTGTTGAAATACCAACAATATGTTATAACATTGTGCTGGATCGATACAGAGTAAATACTGAAGGACTGCAGGAAATTTTAGCATGTATGCAGAGACTTTTTCTCATGAGAAGACACAACACTCAAAAAAACTCCACTGAAATGCATGGGGTTATGGGTCTATCCACTTGTCTCGTAAGTCCCCCTCCGGAGTTGGAAAGTGTAAATTACCCAGCTTTCTTGCGGCATTTCACAGAGGCACGCCCCATTTAACTCGGAGCTCTTGAGGGTACCCACAAAGTCCTTATAGGCAAGTCCCTCCACTTGACGGCCATATTGCAACGCTTTTTGGGCACTTATCGGGCATCTATTTCGGCAGAAATGCGTGTGCGCAAGGCTTCTTGATACCAACCTTGCTCCAGCGGCGAGATCACAACACATGATTGGCACAGTGTCTTCACAACACACCACATGATTGGCTCAATGTATTCACATGTCGACGTTTTGCCGCGGAAGGGGTGGGATTAGACAAGTGCCATTTTGGTGTTACAAACTAAGTCCATGCATTTCTATGGAGGGTTTTTTGAGTGCTGTGTCTCCTCGTTAGAAAGTCTCTGGTAGTAAATGTAACGTTTTGTTTTCGATCGGGTTTTCTAAAGAGGCTAATGTAGCTAACAATAACAATGCATACCATAACAATGCATACCAACGGGCCTGGCTCTTTGCCGTTGCGGTCAAGCTGCAGGGTTAGTACCCTGGAGACCTGGGTTTAAGACCGGGTGGGGTCACAGCTCTCTCCATTCGCTACAGTGAGTATGTGTGTGTGGGTGTGTGTGCGAGCATGTGTGTGTGTGTGTGTTCATGCAAATGAACGGGAGTTAGCGTCTTCTTTAGTGCACCCGATGGGAACCAAAGAGAGGAGTGTTTATTTGCAGTCTATCAGAAATGAGGGCAATTACAGACACAATGCAGAGGTGATCAGGACCGGCAGGGGTGAACTAGTTCCCCGAAAAAGCCCAATGACGAAGGCAGAACGCTCTGATTTTTTGCATTGTTTGTTTTGCCATGGAGAAAGAGAGGAAAAAGTCTGCAACACCAGTATATGCTCCCAATAGTTATGTTTTTATTACCGTGACGTTTCAAGCCAGCTCAAGCCCTTCATCAGACGTCATTGGTGTTTTGCCATGGACTCTTTCTGAGAAAAGTTTTAAGGCGACATCACAAAACATGTCCAATGAAACCCAAAAGTTCATGCACAACCCCTGGCAACAGTAGAAAGAACAGAGGCGCACTCAAGGGCTTGATACTCATACAAATATGTATTGAGAGCCGAGGTTATTACAATAAGTCTACGGAAGGTTGCGAAACTTGGAAAGAAACACCTGAATGAGAGGAAATGATGAGATGGTTGACTAAGCTGTGATTTTCCAGAAGGTACATGAAATCAGATGGTCTGACTATATATCCTCGACTGCAGTCAGAACGAGGCCAAATGGAACGCTCCGATGATCCTTCCATTTACGGAGGATATCCAAAAACTTCATTTGTACTTGGGCTCCAAGAATGATGAGTATCCCAAACTTCTTCCTTTGACCCTTCAGATGTTAAGATGGTCATGTTTAGCCCAGACATGTTTGGAAAGTGTTTTTCTAGTTTTCAACAGGAGAAGAGAGGGTGAAGTGTCTTCTATGCCTTTGTCAGCCTTCATTTCAAAAAATACATCCTAACCACACAAAGACATAGGCTGGGCATTAAGTGAAACGGAAAAACAGCTCTGTTGGCATTTTTCTAGAATCAAGACAAGGGGCAAACGTGGACGCAAAGTGTCCATACTCCTGACCCCAAAGATGGTCTGCTCATTAGATTGGCTTGTCAACACAAGAGTAAAGTGCGGCATACAGAAGGACAACCCATTCTTCTTTGCCAGACCCGGCTCAATGTTTCATCACAGAGGCTCAGACTGCCTTCGCACATGTTTACAATAGAAGGATATACTCTTCATTCTAACTCATCAACTTCAAAACTATCTTACAATCACACAGTAGCAGAATAATAAACAAATTTAAAATTTGTTTTTCTCCAGACTTACCACTAATCACCTTATTATTAAGAGGAACACAACACAAATAATTATGCAGTCCTAAATGTCTATGCTGTTCAAACACCACTAGACCTCATTTCCTAATTTTGACAGGGGAATCTCATGCTTACAGACCCATAAGATAGATAGATAGATACTTTATTGATCCCCAAGGGGAAATTCATAAGACTCCCCCTTACAAAAATTAAATGTTTGTGGCAGATTTGCAGCAAACTTGTGGGTGAACTTTGTGGGAGACAAATGAGTTCACTAGAAAATATCGCCAGAAGTTTGCCAGTGTTGGCCGCTAGAGGCAAACTTCCAGCAAGTTTGGCACTAGTGGCAAATGTGTTCGCCAGTGATTTGCCATCACACTTCGCCAATAATGGCAAACTTCCAGTGAACTACTGTTGACAAACCTAATTTGCATAATGGCATTGCTGCAAATTTGCTGCAACATTACCAAAGTTAACCGCAACTGTTTGCCAGAAACCTAATTTTAATGTAAAAATATGACCTGCGTCAACTTCGCCAGAAACCTGAAATTTCTGTAAGGGCCTGCCACGCACAAATCATCAGACAATCTCCTCACACACCAACTCATTGTTGCACCTTCGCAGAGCTGTAAAGGCATCACTTATAATTACATTTCAAAGTGTGATGAGCACACACACACACACACACAGACATCCCAGCTAGAGCAGGTCTGTCACCCACATCACACACAAAGAGAAATGTCTTTCTTATATAGACTCTTTTCGTTGAAATTGACACAAAATGTGTTGTCTCTGAGCATCATTTTAACACATCACTTTTTAGAATGGATTACTGAAGCCCAAGTGAAGTTCCTACTCCATCCTATTCTTTTCTTTCCACAAAAATTGTAATTTACGTTTAGTATTATTATTATTATGACCGCCGCGCAGCGAAGCGCCCCGGTCTTTCAGTGTCCCGGGAATCCTTGTTGGTGTACGTCACTAAATGTACACACACACACATACACACATACACACACACACACACACACACACACACACACACACACACACACACACACACACACACACATAAATAAATATAACACAAACAATCAAGAATTTCTCAGAATTATGAACTTATTAGCGACGTTGAGCCAAATGAGTCAGACAAAGGCACTGATCTTTTGCCCCTTTATTTTCTACTTGTTTCAGAAAAAAGAAACTGAAAGATGTGGGGGGGGAAACAATATACAAATTCTGTAAAAATGGATGTTTGAATGCTGCAGCTGGTTGGGGGCTGTAGAGCTGCTTGAGAGTGAATGAGAGCAGACTGGAATGGGAGAAGGAGCTTAGTCTTGCTGGTAGTCTGCTGGTGGGCTTCTGCTAGTCTAGATGATCCTTTGTTGATGCCAGAATTCCTTCTTAATTTGGATCGGCGACTATGTAGGGATGGTGTATTGCTTAAGACGCATTCTCATTTTTTTGATCACAACAAGGTGATTGAAAAGCACATTTTTCAAAATGTTCAGGGTTGTGTAGACCGGTATTAATTATTTCATTCTTCCACCTTGGATGTTCACTTCAATGGATATTTCTGCAGGGGGGGGGGGGCAAAATGACACATTACTAAGACATTTTGCTCTGGATTCTCTGAGGTTAAATTATAATAAGTAGAAATGTTGGCCAGTTTTTGACAATGATAGATAAATGCTATGTGTTAATGATGTCCTCCAATGGTTTGCACCCACTTTTTTGGCATTTGTTGATGATGTCCCTGACGGTGCCTTGATCTCTCTGAGGGGCGAATCTGTCCACCATCTTGATAAGGTCAGGATGGGAAGCCAAAAATGCCAGCGTGTTACGGGCATGGGTCCTGTTTTAGACACAAACAATACATCAACACCGATTTATTTACAATGAGGATATCAACACCAACTCATTAATAATGACAGCATTAAAACAACATTGTGATGTTTTATATGTTAAATTATCATTCAAAATATGTTTGATGCCACAATGACTTTTCATAGGCAGAACTGCATGCCTGTTTTCATTTCATTACAAGAGGGCATGAGACACACACTCTATTAAAGACTGGAGTAGAATCCTTTGACCAACATCACACTTGACATGCTTGGCACATTAGCTGAATACACTTGAAGTGGCTAAGCCAGACATCACTTATTGCAGAGAACGTTTAGGAAGAGTCAACCAATTTACTCCAAACTTCTCTGTCATCAAATTTTTAATTACAGGTAAACATAGCCTTAAACCTATGCCAAAACAGCTTTTAGTATTTTGCTCATTTTGATGTGTAAAAGCTATAACTCTTATTGAATGATCAATATTTGCATTATTGAATGCTTGGCTGGAATGATTGTTTTCCACCTTGTTACAGCCATTCCAGCTTTCATGGTAATGTTTTTGTCTTACAGTGTCTTGTCCCTATTCTACGCCCATTTCTTGTGTTAAGTGATGGGAAGTGGCAGTGTCGACGCATGTCCGCATCAGATGGCATATAGGGCCTAGCCGATGCATGACTGGTTAGCTGTTTGCTTTGTCTTCTTTTTTTATTTATTTGTTTTTATTTCAGCTTTGATACTCTTTTTGTAAGTATTCAGGTTATGTAATGAACCCCTAGACATTTCAAATGACATGACTTTTGGATACCACATAATAAGTTGATTGTTTGGTTTGGTTAGAAACTAGAAGAAGTAGCACTCCCACCTGACTTCCTGTGCACTGTCGAGGGCCAGGCAGCTGATGGAGTGAATGAAGCGGTCAGTCAGGTCCTTTTTCCCTGACAGGACACGGGATGCCCCCATGACCTCTGCCAGTCTCTCCAGGAACTGTGCAGTGGTCTTCCTCACGGCTGCATTACGATGTCTTAAGAAGTAGAAAACCATTGAAACACACCAAGAGAAACACAGAGCCAGAGAATGAGTAAGCTAGAGAACCAGAGGAGACAAAGAACCATATAGACCGTTTCAAAAGAGTTCCATTATCAGCATCATAGGTGTTCCCACAAGGCTTCCGTTTTAACCATATTTAGCCAGATAAATAGAGGAGACAAAGAACCACAGAGCCAGGAGAGACATGTGTGAAACCAGGTGAAACAGAGACCAGTTGTTGAGGACTAGTAGAACTAGTATAGTAGTCCTAGTAGAATTAGTATCAGCAGTACCACAGAGAACCAATAAACTTCAGGAAGTCTGAAGTAAAGGCTCATCAGGGTTCTCTGTCCTCCTCACCTGAGTCCTGTGTTGATGAGGGCGTTCATGCTGCGAGAGGGGGTGACATTGAGCACCATGTACCCCAGTGCCAGCTCCATGTCCTCCCTGATGAAGCCGCTGGCCTCTCCAGCTTTCGGCAGCAGTGTCTGGGCTGTGCCCTCGGCCTCCGTGTCCATGCCTCGCCCTAGGTGAGCGTGCAGGTGGGCCAGCGTAATCATGGCAGCGCGGGAAACCATTGAGCGCAGGTTCTTCACCTGGGTGTGTTGAGAAAGGTAGAATTATAAAATGTTACAAGCTGTCTTGAAAATACATAAAACACAGAGAAAGTTTGTTACAACGGTGTTCTCATACTGTCAAAATGTGAGTCCAGGTCCAATACGATTATACATTGTAGTGGCACCAAGACGAGTACTGAAAGTGTGCTGTAAAACTCGCCTCTGAGCAGCCTGAAGGCCTGCAGGATGGCCTCCTCGGGACAGGACACAGGGGGCAGTTTGGCCAGCTCTGGGAGCTCCCTGATCTGCTGGGTGTTGCTTGTTTGCTTCTCCACTATCACTCTCTTCTTCTTCACCTCCTTACACTCCCTCACTTCCTCCTTCCCTGCCAGACACTCCACAGACTTTTGCTCTGGGAGGTCAAAGGTCAAATCTGTTTGTCTCTCTACACTGCTATGGCAAATTATGCTATGGACTGATGTTTGAGTAATGTTTTCACGACTGTATGAGATGGTCTGCATGTGCTCCTTGGCTACACTCATGTGTTATTAAGTTTGATTTGTAGATCCTATTCCTGTGTTGCAACTAAATCTATATCAGACACAGTGTGTGTCAGTGAGTGTGTGTGTGTGTAGGAAGGTTAGGGATATGTATCTAACTTTACTGACTTCACTGCTCACCTGTCACAGCAGTGGCCACACTAACTGAAGCCGTCTTCTTGAGGCGGGGTAGTCTACTGACGAACCGTCTCTGATTGGTTACCTGGGGTTTGGCTGTCTCTGGGGGGGAGGGGACAGCATGGCCAATGGGTGGAGTGGGGGTGTTGAGGAAGGGCAGAGCGTGCAGTGCGGACGGGGTCCTGAGGTCCACAGGGCTGAGGCTGCTCGTAGAACTGCCTGCACGGTCAGAAGCGCTGGCATTGCCACTGAGGACACTGTTACAGCGGAGACTGGTGAGTCTGATCTCCTCAGCAACACGCAGGGCCCCCAGTCGGAGGTTCTCAGGGATCTGGTAGACGTTTAGGGGTTCCAGCACACACCCCATATCCTGCTCCTGCTGGGGTTGACAACCATTGTCATGGTTTTGGCCACTGTTAATGTTGTCCTGTTGACTGCTGGTTTTCAGGTCAACATCTTGAACAGTTTTAATACAGCGCCTGGCCTTGATCTTCTTCGGCTCGTTGTTATGACTTTTGCCTGTTGCCTTGGTGATGACAGGTGGAGCAGGTGCCATGCTGCCATTGGCAACGCCACTCGGGGCTCTGTTGTGATGGAGTGGCATCAGTGGGTGAGTGTGATCAAGGCCTGTCAAATTCTTCCTGCTTAGGGAATGCGGAGCACCTCCTTGCGGAATTGCAGAGAGCCGTCTGTCACCTAGCAACAGCTGGACCGGGGCCTGGCCCTGGGCAAGCGCAGGCAAGGAGGGGAATGAGCCACAGGACTGCTGCTGCTGGGCGTTTGCAGGGGTGATAGGGGGCAACAGCTCATGCTGAACAGACGCTACACCGGCTCTGAGCGGCTGGAGAGAGCCGCAGAGCATTGTGGGATTGTGGTCTGGCAGCATCACAGGCACAAGATGAGGTTGGAGATGTGGGTGAAGCAGCTGATGATGACACTGTAGACAGGGAGGAGGAAACATGTCAAACATGGCCACCACCTGCACCCAACACCACAACCCCCACACACACACACACACACACACACACACACACACAGTTCTTTAGGCCTATATGAACCTAACATGAAAGTTACTATAAGTAGCCCATGGTATGATTTCTATAATTGATTAACAGCCAGATTGAGCCAAAGCTGTATTCGTATTGGCCCCAGGGAATATGGGCTATTAAATTTACATACCCGTAGTAGCTTAGGCTATATTGTACTACTACTAGATTTTATAGGGAACTCACACATGCTGGGAAGCAGGTCCTGGAGCCGGTGTACTGCATCCGCTCCAGGTTTTCCCTCAGGAGTTGCTGCATTATGTGTTTCATCTCCTGGTTTTGGGCATGGAGTCTATCCAACTCCTCTTCAAGGCTTTGGGAATCCATTGAACTGAAAATGTCCTCACTGACTGGAGCTACATTTCAGAATTGTGATGAAAATGGGCTGAAGTTAGACGTCCTGAACTTAAAATATAATATGGTATCAAATTAGGACAATTATGATGTAAAAGATATATATATTCGAATATAATCGAAACGGGAAAACAAGCGTGTATATCTAACTGAGATGTTGCAACAAGTGAAGCAAAGCAGTATTTTGGCGGAGGAAGACAGCTGCGCTATTGTGAACTCACCATTATGACGTAACGAGTTCCATAGGCCTAGAGGTCACAAATCCCCTCTGTCTACATATAGATAAACTAACCAATAAACATCAGTAAATGCAACCTCATGTAGTCTTCTTAGGCTACCTTCTCAGGCTTGATAGCAAGCAAATTAGTCAGTATGAATTAATTGATAGTTACTGGCCTACTTAATCTTGATTTGAGTTCAGTGAGTGATTAATTGTGCTAAACCGCTATTAAGTAAAATATAAATATAAATGAAGGACTACGGTTTGATATCATTATTTCACTCCAAAACACGTAAAATCAACCACTGAACAAGAACGGTCATCAACCCTGTAAGGCAATTTGTCAAAGTGAAACCAAATTCCTGAATCTGCAGATTCTGAAGCTTAACCGGATGATAATGGAGAACGTTTACCTTCAAGCCTACATAGAATTATTTGCAGTACGTGTTTTACTGTAAATTTGTATATTTTACACAATGTTGTGAAATGGTTTCTGTCAATGTAAAACTATGTTGCAGATTTCAAAGGATTCCCTCCCTTCAGAAGAAAGGTGCGGGAAAATAACAAAATATGGTGTAAACTAGTGGTCTGGGGTGGTGCTAACCTTTCACTGACTGCCCCAAAACAAAATGACCAACCGTGTCAGAGGATTTGGTTTCGGAGGGAAATTATACAGCCATTCTGGTCGTGAGTGTGTGAAGTGACGCAGTCCTCTATTTGCATATAACCTGGAATGTATACCAGATAACTTCATGAGGAGCCCGGCCATTAGAAATGAATGGGTGAGAAAATGGTCAGTGTATTAAATTGATTGCAGACACATACTTATTGATCATATGGACTGTATATGTGCTACATTAACCCTTAGAACCAGATTGTCGCAAAGTGCGTCAAAAAACACACCCTTTCTTCTCTGTTACATTGCTCCGCGACTGTTCATCACAACGAGATAAAACCTTTATTGCATGACAGAGAAGTGGAGCTTTCCAAAGAGACATATTTTGCATCATATTTACAGTACTTCTCTGCGTTCACTCGCGCACCCATTACTCTCGTTTGAATTACTCGCGAACCCGTGATCGCATAGATATGTCACGCATGTCAGATGAAAGAGGAGGCACAGAGCTATCATTTGATACCAAGTACATCCTTCTGGGTTATAAAACAGACGAAGTGACCGCAAAATAATAACTTCATATAGCTCAACTTACCCCACGTTTTGTCTGTTTTTGTGGCAAAGCATGTTTATAATCCAACGCTATCGTGTGTTTCTCTATGGCAAAGCATGTTTATAATCCGGTTTTGAGATCCTAGCAAATTCCTGCATGGCATCCAATTCAAGGCTCACATTGCATCCCAATTTGTTCAACAAAGAAACACCTTTTTTGCCTTTACTTTGTTCATGGCAATGCAGTAAAAAGTTGAGAATTATTATGAGTGCATACACCACACATGCTAACATGCAACCTCGAGTCAAGTTAGGTCAGATCAGTTCGTGTCACAGATATGGAGCGCAGAAAGGTCATTTTTCATCACTAAAATGGCATTTATTTCCGTAAATCACACACCACATATTTCTGTAAATTGCTCAGCCTCAGAGTATCCCACCAACATGGTAATTATATTGCCCGATTCAGGACAGTCTGCCCTACACACACATGAAATGCATGTAGAGCTATGAGCTTGCTGTGGTGAGATACATGTCGAAATATACAAATTCTTATAATACACTTTTTATATTTTAATTCTTTAAAAATCTAAATAAAATGCTAGTATTAATACATGAAATGATGGCAGATCTGGGTAGCCTAGACTCTGCTGAAAAAAAACAATATACAATATGTGTGTGTGGCACTTAAAATGACCAGAATAAATCCTTATGAATAAAGGTAGTGAAAACGCCCTAAAAACAGCTTCTAAGGGTTAAAACACACTCTCACTCCCCCTCTTTGCTTCTATGCCAGCCCCCACTGGAACCTTATTTTCCCAATATTGTCTTCCCCTTTCGGACTTGCACGAGCTCAGGTCAGTGAGGCCTGAAGACCTGGCAAATGGAAGTGCAAAACTATTTAGATCAGAGACTTTCTAATGAGACGACACAGCACTCAAAAAAACCTCCATAGAAATACATGGGGTTAGTTTGTAACGCCAATAATGCATATGGCAGTTGTGGCACCATAAATCATTAGAACCGCTTAGTTATGTGCTTAACATTTATGCGTTTAGACCCAGACCAAAACACCGGAACACTAAGCAACCCAAATGCGTAAGTACCCATGTTCACAGCAAACCAAATAGGGCTAACAGTATTGAGCAGATTTTAGATCCTTAACAGATGTAGATTAATTATATTTCAAAGTCTTTGATAAATTGATTAGCAGTAATGCGTCCTTACAGGTAAGTAGGATTACTGGAATTACTTTTCAAAAGAATGTGGGTGGCTCTTAAAAGAGCCTTTGTGTTGAAGAACGTGTTAACACTTTACTTGGAGCTGGTATATTTTGTGACGGCTTTTGTTCCCTCGGACACGGCGTGCTTGGCCAGTTCACCGGGCAGAAGCAGACGCACTGCAGTCTGGATCTCCCTGGAAGAGATGGTGGAGCGCTTGTTGTAGTGGGCCAAGCGGGAAGCCTCTCCAGCAATGCGCTCGAAGATGTCGTTCACGAAGGAGTTCATGATACCCATAGCCTTGGAAGAGATACCGGTGTCAGGGTGGACCTGCTTCAAGACTTTGTACACATAGATGGCATAGCTCTCCTTCCTGGACTTTCTGCGTTTCTTCCCTCCTTTGCTGGCAGTCTTGGTCACGGCTTTTTTGGAGCCCTTCTTAGGCGCAGGCTTGGTTGGATCGGGCATACTGATGTCTCAAGCGTTAGTTTGTTGACCTCATGAAGTTATCTGGTATATATTCCAGGTTATATGCAAATAGAGGACTGCGTCACTTCACACACTCACGACCAGAATGGCTGTATAATTTTCCTCCGAAACCAAATACTCTGACACGGTTGGTCATTTTGTATCGGGGGGCAGTCAGTGAAAGGTTAGCACCACCCACAGACCACTAGTTTACACCATCTTTTGTTATTTTCCCGCACTTTTCTTCTGAAGGGAGGGAATCCCTTGAAATCTGCAACATAGTTTTACTTTTAGCGTTTCAGTTCATGATTGCAGTTTTCTCGAATCATTATTCAGAGAAAAACAGAGACTTTCTACTGAGGAGACATTAATCCTCCATAGAAATGCATGGTAGTTTGTAACGCCAATATTGCATATGACAGTTGTCTACACATGTCCCACACCTTCTGCGGCAAAACGTCGACATGTGAATACATTGAGCATATCATGTGCTGTTTTATGAATACGTTGACCCAATCATCTGGTGTGTTGTGAAGACATCAGGCGTGTTCGTCTTCATGCAGATTTGTGCAGATCCAGAGACAGATCTGACTTGATGTGATGCATGCTGGGTTGAACACAATGGAGAGCTCAGTTTGCAATTTTGTAACACACACTTTGCACAACTGTAGGCACAATCCACTGCACAGCACTCTTTTTGCGGAACTGTAAACACAACTTACTTCTTTACACTCAATTTCCAAATGATCAAAACACTCCTAGCAAATCTATGCAGATTATTTACACTATTTACACTATTTTGCCAACTCTCTGGCACACTTTCTCATGTCAAAACTGTGGAATCAGTTGGCCGACGACTCAATACAATGCCTTGTGTAGTCTAGAAGATTTCGTGAAATTGTCGGCTACTTATAGCCTACTAACTAGTTTTGAATGTTGAGAATAAAGACGAAATGCCAAGATTAAAGTTGACATGATATTTCAACTTTATTCTCAACATTTCGAGTTTACAGTTTACAGAATACTGTACTCAACCTGCACTTTGGTATGTAATGGTTCTTTTGCACTTCTTAAATTGTATTGAATTCTTACTTCCTGAATCAGCTGTGGGTGGGACTGTTGCTATACTCTGATTTATTGGCGGAAGCAGTTACACATGAATGAGCACACATTTTTGAAGGGATTTTTTTTTGTTATTGATAATAATCAACTCAAGACATTGCACAATGTAGCCATTGGCATTGATATTGAATGCAAGTGGGGCTTTTATAATTCACATTACCATAAAGCATCATTTCCCAAACTTGGGGTCAGGACCCCACGTGGGATCATCTGAAATCCAAATAGGGTCATACACATACTCACCGATAGATAGACCACATTACAATACCATCTTGTACTCTAGTGGGGAGCAAAGATGAAGCAAGCTTCCGTGTTTTATCATTGTTGTGTTGTGTTATGTTGTGTTGTGTTGTGCTTTTTCCTGTCGGTTTGTGTTACTGTGTGTGTGTGTGTGTGTGTGTTATAAACAACAGCATAATAATGTATATGACAAAAAAGACAGACCATGACAATTTTAATAGAAAACTTTACTCATAGAAGTACTCATAGCTCGGTCCATGTCACAATAATTGCTTTCCATTTACAGATCCAGAGCCGTTATACAAATAATGCTTTTTTTTAGATCACACAAAGAATAGAAAGTTCTGAGAGGTATAGAAAATTTAGCTGAGCACTGTGAATTTCACCTATTTAACTTCTGTCCTACAATAAACTAATTGTTTATTGTAACCAATTGAGTGGCTTCCTCATCCACTTTCTAAAGACAGACCATGACAATTTTAATGGAAAACTTTACTCATAGAAGTATAGGTTACTAAAATTCTGATCACAATATTAACAGAATTATTCTAATAGGAAAACATTTATGAAGTTAAGAAAATGAAAATAAAACACATATGCTCGCTCTGGTACTGTGCAACATTTTATATTATATTTCTAAAAATCAAGCTATCAAAAGGATTGATTGGACTTAAAGATCACATTTGCATCTAATTATAAAATATATTTTAATCACAAAATCAGTTTCTAGTTCATACTTTTTAAAATTATTTTTTTGTCTGCCACAATTGAATCACCAATTCTAATAATTGATGGTTATGGTTATGGTAGTAGTCGCTCATGGTCACCACCTCTAGGGGGCTTTTCAGCCTTCTCTGCCCATGTAACGAAGGGAACTGATGTTGTGCGCACATTTCTTAAAAGGATTTCGCCCACTACTTTCGCTCTCTACTTTTTCCAAAGCGACTTACCGAATATATGAACATTACAATAGTTAAACCTTTTTTGTTTTTGTTTAAAAATGAATAAGACTGCATTAAGCAAAGAAATATAATAATTTAATCAAAATGTCTACAAGTTAGCAAATATGACACAGGTTTTGGACCAATGGAACAGTTTAGGAAGTGTATTATCTTGGCAAAAAGTTGGTAATTTGGACTCAGATGCCAAGAAAATTGCTCTGATGCACTAGAATGACTCATAGCTCGGTCCATGTCACAATGATTGCTTTCCATTTACAGATCCAGAGCCGTTATCCAAATAATGCTTTTTTTTAGAACACACAAAGAATAGAAAGTTCTGAGAGGTATGGAAAATTTAGCTGAGCACTGTGAATTTCACCTATTTAACTTCTGTCCTACAATAAAGTAATTGTTTATTGTAACCAATTGAGTGGCTTCCTCATCCACTTTTCTCTTTGTCGGCATCAGTCTGCTGGGCAGTGTGCAGAGAGGTCTCACCAGTCTGTGAGTCGCTGCAGGACCGAGTTGTTGTGAGGTGGCCAGAGGCCGAGGTCCCTGGGAGCTTACTGCTCAGGCCACATTTCTTCCACCAGGTGGCGTACTGCTTGCGCACCTGCGGACAATCCCGAATGACACAAGCACGGACATGGTGTGAAACATGTGAAAAGACGAAGGCCCGAAAGATACAACCCCAAACAAAAAAGTCGGGACGTTGTGAACATCATGGCAGATGAAGTGCTTGGCCTTGAAACACCACACATGAGGTGGTAAACCATTAAATCTATTTGGAAGCAGAATCCGGTGTGCAAACCCCTATGCTTTTTACTGTAAATTGTGTGCACCTAACTGTAACTGTAATATCTATATCAGACATGATACCATAATGTATTTTGAGGTTAGCTGCTACATAAAGAGTGAATAATCTAAAACATAAAGATAATCTCCCCTATCCACACTGTCCACTGCATAAGACAGTGGACGGAAGCCCATTCATTTTACATTTACATTTATTTTCTCATTTGGCAGACGCGTTTATCCAAAGTGCATAACATTTCAGCTACAGAGCTACAGCTACAACAAACAGAATAACATTTAAAGCTACAGTGCTGATGGGACTAAAGCTAGGAATTACCACTGCATTTTACTAGTACTAGAGGATAGAGGAGTGCCTACATTTTAAGTAGTTAAAGTGGTAACAGGAGAAGTGGTAGAAGAGGAGGTAGAGGAGAGGAAGGAGGTAGAGGAGAGAAGAGAGGGAAGAGGAGAGGAAGGAGGTAGAGAAGGGAAGAGAGGGAAGAGGAGAGGAAGGAGGTAGAGAAGGGAAGAGGAGAGGAGAGGAAGGAGGTAGAGGAGAGAAGAGAGGGAAGAGGAGAGGAAGGAGGTATGACAGAGAGAAGACAGAGAGGGACTGTGGCACTGACTGACCTCGTTGTTGAGTAGACAGTGGATGAGGAAGATGACGGTTCCTTGCTGGGAGGTGAGGAAGACGAAGAGGAGCTCCAGCACTCTACTCTTCTCTGACGCCATCAGAAATATCCAGGGGCAGCCGAGGATCACACACTGGGCCATGATTTTAAACAGGAGGAGTCTGCAAAGAAATGACCATCAAACTCTGTCTGTCTGTCTGTCTGTCTGTCTGTTAAGGTGTGCTTGCTTGAGGGAGGATGTGATGGGTGTTCTGTTCTCATACCTGGTGTATTTGACCTTAGAGGCTTCACTGCAGTTTGCCCTCAGAGTAGTATGGATGGTGATGAAGATCATGATGAAGAATATGATATTTCCCTTAAAAGAAAGAAACAAAGGCAAATCTATACCCATGCAACAGCACAATTCTTTCTATCTCTCTCTCTCTCTCTCTTTCATCCTTTTTAATAACACAATATCATAATTTGTTACGCACAGTGAGGATTAAGCAGACAGGACCAAGAAAACTCCAGTTGAATCCTTTCTCTGTCACCAGCCAGCACCTGTGAAAAAAAAATATTTGAAAACTTGGGCTAAAAACAGACCAGCCCATTGGATATAAATATGTTGCCTGAACATGTACAGAAATACAAAAATGGGCTGAAACAACATATGCAAATTGGCTAATATATGGAAACCCTATTTGTTTATTGTGTATTTGCAGTTGCATCATCGTCAGTCCAAAAGCATCTTGTTTTTTTGTTTTTATCAACAAAACTACTTGTGGTATCTTTAAAAACTTTACTTTGGATGTGCGCACCGACTCTTCGAAACGTGTCTTTAAAACCCCTCACACCCCCTCCCTACTCACTTCTCACTTCCATGTCCGTCAGGCATAGCCATCGCAGACACACTCACGATGACCAGTGGGATCCCATAGCCAATCAGAAGCTTGTATCGCCAGTGCGGGCCAGTGCGGTTCTTGGCCTTGATCTGCCGCAGCTTGCGGACAGACAAGAAGAGCAGCACGGCCTCGGCGGACATCCACACGAAACAACACAGGAAGAGGAAATGGAGCATGCCGGCCAGCAGCTTGCACAGGACCTGCAGGACAGACAGACTTCAGCTAGTGTCCAAACCAAATTAACCTAATATGTCCCATAGACAGGTAACACTATTTATTACCTGAAGCTACTTTGGAATCAGTAAAGGTCATATTATTCATGACCTAAATCTACTTTGAAATCAGTAAAGGTTATATTATTCATGATGACCTAAATCTACTTTGGAATCAGTAAAGGTCATATTATTCATGACCTAAATCTACTTTGGAATCAGTAAAGGTCATATTATTCCTGACCTAAATCTACTTTGGAATCAGTAAAGGTCATATTATTCATGACCTAAATCTACTTTGAAATCAGTAAAGGTTATATTATTCATGATGACCTAAATCTACTTTGGAATCAGTAAAGGTCATATTATTCATGACCTAAATCTACTTTGGAATCAGTAAAGGTCATATTATTCATGACCTAAATCTACTTTGGAATCAGTAAAGGCTATATTATTCATGACATAAATCTACTTTGGAATCAATAAAGTATCTATGTTTCGATATAGCATCCACACCACCTGCAGAACCTTTAAAGGTATACTATGCAGTTTCAGGTATTTTTGGTAACTCTAGACCTCCCCTTAGAGTTGTGATATATTTATATTTTACTTTGCCATTGTAAATAGCCTACTTCTCATGGCTTGCTCCCACTGTCACAATGAAAATGCTTTTTTTGTGGAGGCAGTCTATCTCCAAAGAGCTATATCTACTGACAAGGTAATGTTTCACGAGTATCGTAAGATGTCAGCAATTTTTTGAAGTTACATTGCTAGCGACCCACTATACGGCTATGCTCTATGGCTATGCTCTATGGCTATGCTCTATGGCTATGCTATACGGCTATGCTCTATGGCTATGCTCTATGGCTATGCTCTACGGCTATGCTCTATGGCTATGCTAGATGGCTATGCTAGATGAACGATTCCCCCGAGTTTGTTTACCATCTCATCAGTTTTCTTTACTTGGGCCCTTCATAAAGCATTATAGATTTCCTGCCATATTTTATTAAACTGCTGCTTTTTATTTCTGTCCTCACACATTTCTTTTTCTATGTTTCAATAATATCTCATCAGTCCCCTCTATTCTTGTAAGGTCGGGGACTGTGTGTCCTTCCAAAGTTTTAAAATTAGTTTTTTTAAGGAAACCTGATGGGGAACCTTTTGTGTTTGTGAGTGTGGATGTGGATGTTTTGTCTACGTTAGGTGTGTGTTTGTGAGTGTGGATGTGGATGTTTTGTCTACGTTAGGTGTGTGTATGTGGGGATGGGGGGCAGGGTACCAGGGGCGGAGCCAGAGGGGTGGCTCCGGGTGGCACAGGCCACCCTTGAGATTCGATTGGCCACCCCAGGTGCCACCCCAAATCCTAGTCTACGATTGTCCATTAACATGGTGTAAGGCGGGACCTTTCTTGATGCACTTGCAGCAGTGTGAAGTGTCAGACGTCAGAAATGTAAGTGGCAAACACACTTGTCTTTATTGGCCTGCGGCACAATTGAACTGCAGAACGAAAGGTTTCCCCGATAAGGAAATACTCCTTAATACGCAACTTTGTGTAGGCTTAACAGAGGTAGCCTAAATATCGAGCCTATGACGATGACAGCTTTAAAAAAAAAACATTTATTTTACTTGTCTCGCTGGATTGAAGGCAGAATGTGGGCTGTTGTGCAAATAGATGAATGAGGGTCGGGAGATTCCGTTAACAAAACCTAAAGTTTTGCTATCATTTTCCATTATTATCGTAAAAATATGTCTCCATGCAGGGCAGGGCTGGTTCTAACCTAGGCTAGGCTACTATATTTGGGTGGGCTGGTAGAAATTTTGGGTGGGCAACATAGCAAAGCTGTCAAATTGGATCAAAACTAACATAAACACAAAACAAACACAAAACAATCAGTAATTGCTGCAGCCAACAGCCAGGGATAGGCAGTATGTCTGATACATGTATGTAAAATACAAAATAGTATGTTGTCATTTTTATTTTATTTAGTTGGAAAAAAAATGGCATCATATTTTGTATCAAAATACTTTATACTTTATAGGCTTGTAGTTTAAAAATAGTGCCAAATTCTTGGAACCGGTTATGTGGTTGCCCTGCAAGAAGTTGCACCATGTGCAACGTGCACAATGTTTGCACACATCCACAATACACTCCTTCATACCAACCTCAAGTTTCTTGAGAACTTTAAAGGTCAAATTATTGTAACAGCTACAAAAAATAGATGGCCATAGAGGGGGGAAATGTCTTGATGAGTATATTTTGTATATCTTCATTTACAGTAATATAATACAATTGATTATATTTTAATGTCCCCATGATGGAATTTGTTTTAGAGCAGCATAGCCCAGTGACAGACAACTTAGATAATTAACTTTAATATGTTTGTATTACATTGTATTCAAATACAAAGACATTTTATGTGAGAGTAAGGTATTTGTGTTTTTTTTTGTCCTTCAATTTATGAGTATGGTGTTTGCATCTGGTTTTTCCTAATGTATTTGTGCTAATTTCACATCTTGAGCCTGTTTCTGTTTATCTGGGTGTTTTGCCTCATGCCACCCTTGAATTAATCAGTGCCTCACTAGTGCCACCCTTGTTAAAAATGTCTAGAATCGCCACTGCAGGGTACAGGGGTAGATGGATGGTATGTGGATATGGGTGTAGATGTATGTTGTGTGTGGAAGACTATGTATTGTGTGACTGAGTGATTTGTTGTAAATCGAGATTATGATGGTAAAGTTATAATATTCTGTTTGATATGCATATTGGGACTCCAATGTAATCTCTGAAAAGTAAATAAAAATAATTATAAAAAAAGTTTTTTACCATCAAATTGGCTTCATAGAGATTGTATTAACTCATTGAGTGCCAAAAGCGTAATATTACGTTTTTCCTTCCCATGCGTTGAGTGCCAAAAACGTAATATTACATTTTTCCTTCCAATGCGTTGAGTGCCAAAAACGTAATATTACGTTTTTAGCTCTTTTTTTTTATTACGAAACTAGACACTCTAACACACCTTTATATGATTTTTTTCAACTCTGTGATGAATGGAAATGAAATATATGACGATCGAAAACTCATGGAAAACGCACAATCTGGACATTTTATCTGGACATTTTATCATAACTCTGTTGCCGCTTTGTCGAATCAGTGACGATGCACGCCAGGTCAAAACCAGGCCATAGGAAAAATAATTTGTTTGGAGGCTATTTGAGTAGAAAAAGAATATGACAATGGCATTTTGACAATGGTCAAAATTCTACATTGATCTTGAATTGAGCTCACATACTAGTCAAAGAAAAGATCTTCTTTTGAATGGTCCTTTCCTCTGAGTACAGTATCAGAGTACCTACCTACCGACCTATCAACCTACCTACCATCATAACCAATACTCCACCTCCTCCTCCTACTACTACTACTAATACTACTACTACTACTACTACTACTACTCATAGCAACACAGGAAGGTATGTAGGGGAAATATATGAAAGATATACTGAGAAATATATGTGAGCACCCTGTGTGGCTGGATGAGTCGGATGGCCGTCTGAGTGAGGAGGAAGAGGGCGTGAGCCAGCAGCAGGCACACAGAGAGGTTGAGCCGCGCCATGTTGGACACTCGGGAGTTCCTCCGGCAGAGGGCAAAGGTCAACACGGCAACGGTCAGGAAGACGAGGCCAACCAGCACGAAAAATGCACTCAGTGCCTCTACAACGGGATCGGTCTGAAAACAAATCACAAAAGTGAAATATTAAATAGATCATACAAATAATAACATAACAATAAGAATTATAAAATAGCAGGGATAACAACAACAACTACAACAAAAAATAAAAAGGCTGCTCTCTCGACGCTGGTCTCTCATAACAACAACAAAAATAACAAAAATAATAATAATAATAATAATAATAATAATAATAATAACTTGACATTGAAGTTGTTGTCCAGACCTCAGTGTTCGGGTTTGTCTGCATGATCAGTGCAAAGGTGGACAGGTGGCTACAGGAGCACACCGTGTGTGTGGAGTTGGACTCGCTTGCAGAACAGCCGTCCGTGACCCAAGCACCCTCACTCCAGTACACACAGGCAGGCTCATCCGCTGGGTCTGAGACCTAGCACAGAAACAGTGTAAAGACGTTTCAGGATTCAAGATTCAGAATTCAAGATTCATCACACCTCATTATATGTGTATAAACAGAGTAAATTTATTTGGTAGATGTACACATGACTTACAACATGAGGATTAAAATCCAAGCTACATTGCAAAGGGGACCTTACAGAAACAATAAATACTACTTTACAAACACTACAAGACTTCCACTGGATGAGAGTGCAGATGTTTAAGCCCTCAACATGTATTCAAAAGGGATGGTGGTTGAAGGAGAAGGTAGAAGAAAGGTACATGTTAGGTAGGTGCATGTTAGGTGTATTGGGCATGCATGAATGCTCTCCACACATAATATGTTAATCAAACAATTTTGCTTCAAAACCCAGTCAATAACACTCTCTCCCTGGTCTGAAATATTGATTTGTAGGCAAAAACCTATAGGAGCCTGATTCAAAATAAATGCTCATTTAAAAAAAACTGCTCAAACGGATTTAGAGCGTTTTGCATCTGAACTCTTTATGAGAAGAGGTACTCTTGGAATAGTTGGGTCTTCAAGAGCCTGTATGTTATGTAAGTGCTAATGGTGTGAGTGTAGTGCTGAAGTTGTTGTGGCAGCTTTGTCTGAGTAGGACAAATGTATCTCCCAAAAACTTCACTAAGAGACAACTTGTGTCTTTAACTTAAATCAATGCACTATCAAACTAGAAAATATGACCGCTGCCCAGTCCAGCACATTTTTTCCACAAAAATAAATCACGCTGAAAGGCCTATATGATTCTAACTGTCTCACTAAATTGCATTATCCACACTCAATTCTCACTGGTATCTGCTAGACAAGTACTAAAACATGATTAGTTCATAGATTTCAATGTAAAATTCATTTTATACAAGCCCACCTCCATCTTCCCTGTTCATAATTCTGAGAAATTCTTGAATTGTGTGCATGTACATGTTTATGTTATGTGTGTGTGTGTGTGTGTGTGTGTGTGTGTGTGTGTGTGTGTGCCTGCGTATGTGCCTGTGCATGCATGCGTATTATATGTCTACTGTGTGAGTATGTGTCATAATGATGATTACTGTGAATGTATGTGTGTGCGTGTGTATCTGTTTGTGCACATGTGTGCACATGAAATGGGTTAACATGACCCCTGGAGGCAAACATACGGAAAAAATTGGTCATCCTAGGCCCTACAGTTCTCAAGATATTCACAGAGAACTGTGCCTGCCCTACCCTCCTTTCGGGGGTCCAGTCCAGCGGGGGGGCTACAGATCAAAACGAAAAACAACGGTTCCATGCTATCCATGTGGGGTTACATGCCCACCAAGTTTTGTGTACCCCGGTCTTTCAGTGTCCCGGGAATCCTTGTTGGTGTACGTCACTAAATGTACACATAAATTACTTTATTGTAAGGCCCCCCATTAACGAAAGTACACAAAACTTTGCATGCATTCGGAGGGTGTCATAATGATCTTACACTTTTAATTTCGTGCAGTTTTGACCATGTCAGCCAGAGATATTGTGATGAAAACACCTAACACCCTTCGCTGCGCGGCGGTCATAATAATGTCTGTTAATAAAACTCCACACAAAGTAAAGCAAAGTTAGACCTTACGTTAAAGTGTTGCAAGGTCAGGATGATTGGCTTGGACAGCCTCTTGACCATTACTTGGGGCAAGATGACTAACACCACTTTGGCACCCATGTATGTACGTTTAGCATTTCTTGCACGGAAATGGCTGTTGTTGAAGACAGTGTGCATGTGGTTGGAAGTTAAGAGGACCACTGATGCTGAACCTTATAAAAGAAAGAAGGACTTTAATACATATTAACAACTCTAACAAATAAGGTAAAAGGACACTGGCAGATACATCCATCGACACATAGAGTTCATAAATTGGATTCCTTAAACATCTTGAGGCAGAAAAGGGTCTTTGTTTATGCCATATTCTTCTGTTTGAAATATAAATCATGAGTTTGTCACAGACACTGTGCTCTGTGCATAAGTAGTCGTACCATTATTGTTTTGTGCGATCGCCAGAAGATCAATTTCAAGAACTATGCCAACAGTCTTCAGCTGCAAGGACCCAGTTAAGGAAGTGTTTGGTCCTAAATGCATGATGTCCACCTCTAGGTAAAAGAAATAAAAGAGAAACACACACACGCACACACACACATTTTGTGCCTGGTGTCACGGCCCCTCTACCATGGGTGCCTGTGCCATGGCCATTGCCCTGTCTTACTGCAGGGGTCCACCGGGGCACTAGGTGTCCCTATCTTGTCTTGTGTGTCTTGCAGGCTTCCTGATTGTTACACCTGGGTCCGGGCAGAGACTTTCTAATGTGGAGACACAGCACTCCATAGAAATACATGGGGCTAGTTTGTCACGGCAATATGGCCGTTGTCTACACATATCCCACCCCTTCCTCGGCAAAACGTCGACATGTAAATACATTGAGCCAATCATGTGGTGTGATGTGAATACATTGAGCCAATCATATGGTGTGTTGTGAAGACATCGTGCCAATCATGTGTTATGATCTCGCCGCTGGAGCAAGATTGGTGTCGTGACGCGCAGTTCGACCCAAAGACTGTGCCCGATGAGTGCCCATAAAACGTTGGTATATGGCCGCCGAGTGGAGGGACTTGCCTAAAAGGACTTTGGCCCGGGTGTACCTTTATAGGCTAGCCTGTGGGAGTGTCCGGTCTCTTCCCTCTTCCCTCTTCCCACCTCACCCTGTGTCTGGGTGGCTTGACTGCAGCAGGCCCAAGTGTTGGCTGAGGCGTCTTCTGCTTTTGTTTTGTTACTTTCTTTTTTGTAAAGACCTTTTTTGTAAATAAATTATTATCTTATTAACGCTAAACCCCTCGAGTTGTCTCCATATTTGCCATGGTCTTGAGACAGATCGTGACACTGGGTACTTGAAATAAGTTGATCTATAGCATCTAGTAGTTTTGTTGATAGTTGATCTGAAACTAACCGAGATGACAGGTTAGAGCTGAATTCATTGTATTTGATGTCCACACACCTGTATTGTTGTATGTGAGATGTTCCGTGTGTTCCGTGGTGAAAGAGGAGGTCTGCACGTTCTGCACCAGCTTCTCAATAAGCTGGACCACAACATCCTCTTGACCCACCGGGGGAGCTTCCAGCAACACGTCCAATGATCGGAACAAAACCTGCACACACACACACACACACACACACACGCACACGCGCACGCACGCACACACACTCACACATACACACATACACACACACACACACACATGCATCACAGGGATTCATGCAGACCAGGCTCATAGAAAGTCAGACCCTGACCGTGCAACCCATTAAAAAAGACACAATGAAAAATTGAGCCAAGTTGATAAGAAACTATACTTGACAAAGAGGATGTTTCTTTAACTCACTGGGCATAATATGTTCTACACTTTCACATTCATATTTATGACAGTGCATGCAAAGCAGTGTTATTTCGTTTTTTAAATTTGTCAAACATTAATTCAGCTTGACCCACTTGACGTAGAGAGTTAGTTAACATTTTGTCACCTAGGTCACCTAGGCCCTTTAATGGTTATTGTGATTGGCAGAAACTTTTGTCCAAAGCAACATACAACAAATACTATAATATACAAACGCATAAAAAATGTTTAATAAACTAAGTGCATGTTGAAGAGATATGCCTTCAGCCCCCTCTTGAAAGACGTAAAACTATTACCAGAGACTTTCTAATGAGGAGACACAGCACTCAAAAAAATCCTCCATAAAAATGCATGGGGTTAGTTTGTAACGCCAATATGGCAGTTGTCTACACACCCCTTCCATGGCAAAACGTTGACATGTGAATACATTGAGCCAATCATGTGCTGAGTTGTGAATACATTGAGCCAATTATGTGGTGTGTTGTGAAGACATTGTGCAAATCATGTGTTGTGATCTCACCGCTGGAGCAAGGTTGGTGTCGTGAAGCCGAAATAGATGCCTGATAAGTGCCCATGTAACCATGTAAGGAAAAGAGCTGACCTAGCATTTATGGCTGACACAACAGACGCTCATCAGAAGACCGCAGTGGGCGGTTGGGGATGTAGGCCTACATCTTAATATAGTGAATTAAGTAATTAACTGAATTAAGATAACAGGAAGCAGATCCAGTCAGTGTCCTATAGTATATGTTATATGAAGTTAAATAATATGGGATTTAAAAAAAACCTAAATGAATGGCCGTTCCATTAGGTTAGCGAAGAGATAACCACAGCTGTTTCAACAGGGTGTTTCAACTTCCGGGAATTCGCCTGCCCCCTTGATCATGACTTATGCCTATGCCTACATGAACTGGTGTTTCCTTCAGTAACTTGAGGTTAAATGCCTTGCTCAAAGGCACAACCGTGGGAGCCGGGAATTGAACCTTCAGCTTTTTAGGCTACTGCATGCTAACCCAGCTCCTTAGCCACTACACTAATGCACTGCAGATGCTGCAGATAGTGGTGCATAGATCAGCTGCTCTATAATGTTTGCATGAGATTTGAGTGAACTGAGACGTCTGGGACATTCTGTCAGTGCATCGTCAGTTAGTTGAACTCACAGGAGGTGAAACTCTGGAAGACTCTGTCAAGTTCTTCGTCAGATCCTGCAGGGTTTTCAGCTTACAGACATTATCAGCCTTCTGTAACACAAAGGTCAAAGGTCAAATCAAAGGTCGCTAGAGAGGAAAGAGGGGTGTCGTGTGGGGGCGTACAGTTTCACAGCAAACACAACTCAGCAAGGTTTGTTGACCCCTGACCCGAACACTTGAGCCCTCTCACTGTTTATCAGAGTGTCTCAAAGCAAAGTTGTCAAGGACATCGTAAAGATGTTAGTTTAATTGGCTTGGTTGATTGCATCATTCATGTTAACTATTGCAATAAATACCATGTCCATTTCCAACCATACCTTGCATTTCTGTTGCAATACATTGACCCATTCTGAAAGATAGAGAGAGAGAGAGAGAGAGAGAGAGAGAGAGAGAGAGAGATGAAACTCAAAAGGGTAATATTGCATCAGAGAAACAAAAGAACAACATAGATGTCAAGTGAAAAATTATGAAAGATCAAATCTAGAAACATGAATGTTGTATTTTAAAAGGTGTTTGTATCTTGATTCAGGGGCGTAGATTTGTGTGGGGACCGAAGGACGTGTCCACACCAATGTCAGATTACGACTGAAATGTCCCCACCAATATTCAGGTTGAAATGGGGGGGAAAGCGCTCACATGCGCTACAACGAGTTAAATACTTTCTCACTTTGCTGCGGATCATCTCGTACAGATCGTGTAGTGTGCTTACCTCGAGTAGGCTACTCATCACACATGTGTCACATGAAAGAGCCTTTTCTCAGCTTTTAAACGGTGCTATATAGCCACTATTTGCTGTGATAAACAGTTCGCGAGAAAAAATAACTTCAAGAGATTTAATAATTATTCTCTGTGCCCATCTCCACATCCATTCGTCTCGGTGGAATATCGTAGGCCTACACACTCTTCACGCAACACATGACAACCCTTATATCAGAATAAATAGCAGACCTTACCGAACACAAAGGGTGTAATGCATTCCCGTGTATAGTTAGCTGTTCCAGAGTAATCCGGTTTTGAAATAAATTGTAGAAAAATTCAACATGGTCTTTCGGCTTAAAGCATTTCTTAAAACTGAGCTGTGCTTATATCGTCTAGATATTTGTAAATATTAGAATCAGAGAATATACAGGCAGCTATGGTTAAGAGTTGTCAATGTAGCCTTAATGATTCTTTTCACAAAATGCTAAGCATGCATGTATTTAAGTTTCTTAAAACTGAGCTGAGCTTAAAACTGAGCTCTGCATAAATGGGTCAATGCATGATTTCATAACAGACCAAATAGAAAATAAATGTTAAATATAGCCTACATATGTATACATATTAAAATCAGATTATGTGCTACACAGTATAGATCAAGTTGGACAGTAGCACATTTTAATCATGGGTAGTTGGACAGTAGCACATTTTAATAATTTTATATATCTATAGTGGCTGGTGAAAGAGTTGAGTGGCTTTTCCTTTTTTTCCGGGGAATTAGTGGGTAGTCTAGTGTCCCCACCAAAGCTCAGACCAAACCTACGCCCTTGTCTTGATTACATGAAAGTTTTCATATTTTTGTTTCCATGTCACCAGGAAGCATACCAATAGAAATTGGGTTGCCTGGAATCTGACACTATAAGAACCATGATGGTGGGATACTGAATGGCTTAACAATGTATATAAATTAGGGCTGTCAAAATAACTGATTAATTTCGACTAATTAATTTGAGAAAAAATAACTGATTAAAAAAAATAACGCAGATTAATCGATTCCATATGACCTTTGACCCTGAGCCGTTGTAGTCAGTAACCATTAGACTGTAAAATGAAGGAGAGAGAAGAAAATGTGCTGACTAGATCATTGATTGGAACATTTACTTTTAAACAACTGCCTGATGGTGTTGATAAAAATAAAGTGTTGATTAAAATAAAGTCCTATGCAATGTCTGCAGCAAGGAATTTGCATATCACCAGAGTTCATCAACTCTATAGTCGCACATCAATGCAAAGAAATAGTGTTGACATTGAGGGAGGTGTTAATTTATTTTCATTGTGTCCCCTAGGTTATATCTGTGGCCTGAAATATCTTGTATGTGAAAAACAACTTCTTCCCGAAGCACTTTTGAATTTAGTTCCTCAGCATATTAGGTCATATAGATTATTATAGCCATTATTAAAATAATAATAAGAGTTTTTGAACTTTAATGTCACTAATGCTGATTATTCAATGATTTATTTGAATTTTAAAAAATTAAATACTTTCACAGCAAAAATTATATATGCGATTAATTTAGATTAATTAATCACAGAGTATGTAATTAATTTGATTATTTTTTTAATCGATTAACAGCTCTAATATAAATAAATATGCAAATATGTGAATATGTAAATATATGTGAGTCACTTAACCGAAAACAACAGTTGTTTTCAAGTGAATTTGGAACCAAAATGCATGACATGATCAGACTTTAATTTAAAATACATATTCAACAAATATCAAAATAGTGGTGGGGTCAGATTTAGGAGATATCAGTACCGTCCCTAACATAAATCACGCCCATGCTTAGTATTGCTATATTTTTCTGTTATGTAGGGCTTTCTTTAACTAGTAGTATTTATTTCATTGCTGTTTCAATTCTAATGCTAATTGTTCAGTCTGCGGAAAAACATTCAAGGAAGAATCATTTAAATACGTAAATAGTGCACACGCTTCATATCATCAATGGTACACATGCTTCATAACATTTTGCTGTCAATGAAGTCAGCAATTGCATATGTATATATTTTTTAAGTACTGAGACTGAATATCTATAGATAAGTATTCATTTTAGAATCAACTTTTCTTTCTTGGAATAGTGTGACATTTTGCAAGAGCTCCATGCTATCCCTGTTTTTTCATTGCATTGATGAGAAACGTGTAATTTCCTCAATCATAGTAACAAAGACAGCGACTAGTAGTAGGCCTAAGTTCAGAGAGAGAGAGAGAGAGAGAAAGAGAGAGATTATGCGTTTGTAATAACAGTATGCATTTGTTAAACAATGTAGAAACATATTTCATATTTAGTAAAAAGTTGGAAAATACAGTTTAACTAAATAAACAATTGAGTACATCCAGTGGATTTCTCTGTTTGTGTCTGCAGTCAAGGCTCAAGTCTTGCTGGCTTTGTATTATTTGGGAGGCAAATAGTGTTTATAGAAGTCAGCATTTATCATTTCAGATAGTACATACACCCGTCCTTCCTGTAAACTATTCAAATTAATTTGAAGATGATACAAAAGCTGTTTATACAACGAACAGCCAAAGTTATTGTAGTTAGGCTAGTAGTCAACAAAGGATTTTGCCATATTCCTCAAAGTCACATGATTTCAAACATGACAAATGTCCACTTAACTGACTGGCCAACAACAGACCTCCTCAATTTGTTGCATATTTAAAAATGTTGGTCCAAGAACAGTGAGAGAACTGCTGGTACCATCCTGATAAAATGGGGTATATGTTCCTATTTGTAGTCATGATGTGTATCATTTATATAATGAAATTAAACTTTTCAGTAAGTGAAGAAGAAGAAGAACAAGAACAAGAAGGAAAGTTTGTAACGACAATATGGCAGTTGTCTACAAATATCACACCCCTTCCACGGCAAAACGTCGACATGTGAATACATTGAGCCAATCATGTGGTGTGTTGTGAAGACATCGTGCCAATCATGTGTTGTGATCTCGCCGCTGGAGCAAGATTGGTCTCGTGAAGCCTTACGCACGCACATTTCTGCCAAAATAGATGCCCGATAAGTGCCCAAAAACCGTTGCAATATCGCCGCTGAGTGGAGGGACTTGCCTAAAAGGACTTTGATAGACCATCTGTCACCAAAGCTGGAACTGATGTATTTGTGAACGTATATATGTACTCACCCAGAGTTGGCTTAGCTCCCCTTCCCTTAAGTCACAGTCTCACCTTCGCAAGGGGTTCTGGTGCTGTTATTATTGGGGTTCCTGAAGCCCTCAGGACAGGTGCAGGTGTAGCTGCCTGGGGTGTTTGTGCAGTTGCCATGTGTGCCACACACAGGAAGAATCGCCATACACTCATCCTCATCTGCAACAGAACAGAGAGAGAGAGAGAGAGAGAGAGAGAGACAGAGAGAAAGAGAGAGAGAGAGAGAGAAGACATACATAGGTAGAAATTCACTTGCGTTTGACAAAAAGTATTGGCTTTTTAGCTTCCATTCTGCAGCACCTCAGCCCCAGGAATGAGTTTTCTCCTGAGCTCTTGTATCTCTTCCTCTTCATTAGGGTCTTTCAAGGTATGTGTTGTTGGCCCAGCTAGTCAATAACCTAATTGCTCAATCATACAGCAGAAATCCTCATATGGAGACTGTCCCTCTTCTTTTTGGTTTGGACCTGACTGAAGAAGATTCTCCCTCGTTTTTAATTTGGACCTGACTGTACCCTATATTAGCGCTCTTGATTAGCTTGATAGTATACCTGGTAGAGCTCTGAATAGTCTACACAAAATACTGTAACAAAACTACAGAGAAAGGGGGAGAGAGAAACAGTTAGAGAGATGTTGATTTTTACCTTCACAGACCAGTCCATATCCAAATTCATACAGAAATCTCTGTCTAAACCCGTCACTGCAGACACAGTTGTAAGAGCCAGGTGTGTTCTCACAGGTCAGACTAGGCGCACATATATGACTTCCATCCCTACACTCATCTATATCTGCAGAGAGGAACAGAGCAGAGAGAGAGAGAGAGAGAGTAAATTGTTTTACAACAGGTCCATGATCAGCCTAACAAAAAAAGCCAAAAAAAGCTGGACGCATCCATCAAATCATCTGTGTGGGCTTATATCATGTCAGATGAGCAACAGTACCTAGTCATCTGATTGCGCTTCAGTTGATTTTGTTCAAAAAACAAAAAGACTGTTGACAGAGAAGCTAAATGGTTAAATTTAGCTATCACATCTGTAACATAAATGCAATAACTTAAAAAAAAAAAAAAACATCAGAAAACAGCGATTAAGGCATTTGTTGAAGAAGGATGTTTTTGCTGTTCTACAGGATTTACGGTATATACTGTAGGCTATTTTGTTGCTCTGATTGGTTAATTGTGTGCAGAGGCATATTTCCTTCTGTATCGGTTGAAACATGTCCCATAATCACCTCCCAATCATGCTACATCAGGCTACATCAGACAGCGACAGAGAGAGAGAGAGAGTTAGTTATGTGGCTGCACTTACCTTGGCAATGGCCATCTGTTATAAACACCTTCTCTGTATTTGATACATATCCTGGATTACATCCGCAGTAGTAGCTGCCTATTGAGTTGATGCACTGGGCCTTAAGACCACAGACAGGAACATCAGACTCGCAACATTCATTCATGTCTTAGTTGTTGTCATGTAAAAAAGGATGGAAGAGTCTGTTGAAAATAAATCTAAAGAAATATTGTTTTTTTAAAGTGAATGAGCATGTTTTTTTTTTTACCTTCACAGGCCAGTTCACCACGTCCCTGCCTAAAACCATCAAGGCAGACACACTTGAAAGAGCCAGGTGTGTTCTCACAGGTCTGAGTGAGGTTACATGCGTTTGTTCCATCCACACACTCATTAATATCTGCAGAGAGGAATTACAGAGTTGGGTATTTCTCAGATTTCGGGTCAATTTGAGTTACTGAAATTTTGAAAAATAAAATAAAAATTTTGACTAATTGTTATGCATCAAATTATCAGTCATTTTGATGTCATTTTGAAAACAGTAGCAAAGTGCCTTTATGTAGAGTGTGCTGGTAATAACGGCTAAACCATGGGACAGGTAAACATTAAGCAAAATAAAGTAGGAAATGCATGCATAATGTGTGCATGCAGTTCATTAGTTCAGTTAACATTTAATTCATATGCATGATTTTTTTTATTAATTTTTGATAAATAATGTTTGAGATATGGCCCAACATGTAAAAACTCTGGTTGCGGACAACACCAAAACACAGATATTGTACCACAAAACATCAATAAAATGTGTCAAAATCATGAGAATGAGCAACCATTTAAAAAGTCTAGGCTTGTTTTTGTTTATACTAATTAGTGGTGCTAAACATTATTAGATTTAATGTAGTTTTAATAGAATTACACCCTGTGGACAGACATAGGCCTGCATTCTGGGAAATACCCAGTTATATGGCTGCATATCTCTATACTCTTTGAGATAGGTCTGCAAAAATAACACAAAGAAACCAATCAGGATGCCCCCTTCATCATTCTCTCTCGCTACTTATGTCACGTGTTCGCTCTGTCTCTCACACTTGCTAAAAAAAAATCCGGATTGCGCTATTTGCCAGAGGTTGTGTCACTGGCACCCTTACCTACGCATTCTTCATTCTGAAAGACAAATCCCTTTTCGCATGTTCCACTCACACGCCATCCAATAATCAAACACAGGCCTGTGACAGACAGACACAAAAACACAATTATAATTCAATGCACTAGTGATCAAAATTACCAAATTGCTCCTCACTGTGCTTTTTGAGACATTGAGACTTGCTGGCATCAAATTCAAAATGTGCTGATATTTTCCATGAAATAGTCAAATTTCTCTCCTTCAACAGTTGATATATTGTCTTTGAACTATTCTCAATTAAATATAGGGTTGACTTTTTTTATTCAAATTTTCACAACTTTTTTGGAATTTGGGTTGTACACACATGGCTCTACTGTGCACCCGGCGCAAGATGGCACAAGGCGAAGCTTAAGCAAAGCTTATTCTTATCTTACACTCAATAAAGTGTTGATTTTTTGCCATGCGCTCCTCTGGTGGTACAAAAAGTCTCAATGCTGGTTCAAGTTTTATTATAGAACTGTAACTCATACTATAAATATACAGACGTTAAAAATGTTAAAATGGTTTGTGTGTCTCATGCTGTATCATGTGAAATATACTGTTTATATAATGAGATTGTGTGTGCATATGTCAAGCTGACTGACCAAGGGCATTTAACAACAATACAGTTGCATTTCAAAAGATCTAGAAACTCCAGGAAGTGTCACTGAAGTGGACTTGCAACAGACAACTTGCAAAAGTCTCTCTCTCTCTCTCTCTCTCTCTCTCTCTCTCTCTCTCTCTCTTAAAACTACATCCAATTATTCTTTATATTCTTTTGGCATGAATGGATGAAGTCATTGTTGCCAAAGCTACATGTATGACATGTATCAACATTTGAATTGACATTATGTAGGGTGCAGTTTTGATTTAAAGAAGAACAAAACAAAAAAATCAAGTCTCTCTAACTCTCTCTCTCGCTCCCAGTCAATAATAGGGTACATAGCATATAGTATTCTTGCCGCTCATCAATCAATTATTCACCTCTGGAAAAGGATTTGCACAGTGAGGTGAGGTGACAGTCATATTTGAACATTATATTTGAAATATGCAATACATGACAAAACAGACAAAACTACAGAACCACTACAAACTCTCTTTCTCCATCTTGGGAGCTATTTGTATAATTAATAGATGTAACTCATAAATATAAATCAGGTTTCTCAGCCAAGGAATTTGGTCTTAAACACAGAGTCAGATGAAGCACACACTAACTCAGTGAGCACTTAGGTGCCTTGCTCAAGGGCACTTCAGCCGTTCCTACTGGTCGAGGATTGAACCGGCAATTGTTTGGTTACAAGCCAGAAGCCCTAACCAGTAGGCCACGACTGCCTAATTAGGGCACATTGCCCTTGTTCATATAGATAGCCATTGTTTTGGTACTCACCTAGTATCAAGATCATGACTTTAGTTTCCATAGAAGCGGCAGGGACAGTATATGAAATGGTTAATTTCAGTGGCGAATTAATCCATTAATTAATCCAACCGGCTGGTAAAGATTGGAAGCAGGAAGGGGATTCTATCTGTTGTGCCTGCAATGACTTGTGGCTATTTGGACCTTACCCATGTTACTTCATTGAAGATTTCATCTGAGATTTGCCTCATCTGAGGTTACTTCATCTGAGATGTACCAAAAAAACATTTGGGCACAGACAACACACACACACACACGCGCACACACACACACACACACACACACACACAAAGGGTGCCATGTTTTCTGAATAGAAAGCTGTATTTATATATTGTTTTGGCTAAGAGCATTATTGTGCAGAAGTAAGAAGACATTTCTCAAAGATGCCTTTCACACAAGCTGGAATTGCATTTGCAACAGACATCTTGCAAAAGCCAGTTTGTCCACATCCCTTTTCTCAGCAGGGGGGAGGGTGCAGACAGACACTCTCTTGTTGTTTTATAACCAATCATGTGGTGTGATGTGAATACATTGAGCCAATCATGTGGTGTGATGTGAATACATTGAGCCAATCATGTGGTGTGATGTGAATACATTGAGCCAATCATGTGGTGTGATGTGAATACATTGAGCCAATCATGTGGTGTGATGTGAATACATTGAGCCAATCATGTGGTGTGATGTGAATACATTGAGCCAATCATGTGGTGTGATGTGAATACATTGAGCCAATCATGTGGTGTGATGTGAATACATTGAGCCAATCATGTGGTGTGATGTGAATACATTGAGCCAATCATGTGGTGTGATGTGAATACATTGAGCCAATCATGTGGTGTGATGTGAATACATTGAGCCAATCATGTGGTGTGATGTGAATACATTGAGCCAATCATGTGGTGTGATGTGAATACATTGAGCCAATCATGTGGTGTGATGTGAATACATTGAGCCAATCATGTGGTGTGATGTGAATACATTGAGCCAATCATGTGGTGTGATGTGAATACATTGAGCCAATCATGTGGTGTGATGTGAATACATTGAGCCAATCATGTGGTGTGATGTGAATACATTGAGCCAATCATGTGGTGTGATGTGAATACATTGAGCCAATCATGTGGTGTGATGTGAATACATTGAGCCAATCATGTGGTGTGATGTGAATACATTGAGCCAATCATGTGGTGTGATGTGAATACATTGAGCCAATCATGTGGTGTGATGTGAATACATTGAGCCAATCATGTGGTGTGATGTGAATACATTGAGCCAATCATGTGGTGTGATGTGAATACATTGAGCCAATCATGTGGTGTGATGTGAATACATTGAGCCAATCATGTGGTGTGATGTGAATACATTGAGCCAATCATGTGGTGTGATGTGAATACATTGAGCCAATCATGTGGTGTGATGTGAATACATTGAGCCAATCATGTGGTGTGATGTGAATACATTGAGCCAATCATGTGGTGTGATGTGAATACATTGAGCCAATCATATTACAGGCCTCATTCTATCTATATTGAACTACTAGCTCACAAAGTTAAATATGCTTGATAAAAGTATAAACTCCCAATAATTAGTAAATGTTTTTTTCTTTAACCCTTAAAGGAGTACCGTCACACCGGTGTGACGGGAATGTTGGGAAATGAAGATTCTAAAGAATATCTGGGTTCATTGAATTCAACATAGAATTTTAGAACCTTCAATTGTTGCGGAACTTAGAATGTTCAAAAACCTACACCTTTAAGGGTTAAGTGCTCTGCATTTTACACAACGTCCCAACTTTTTCTGTTTTGGGGTTGTACAAATGTGTTAAATCAAAGCAGGAAAAGAATAACATCAACTTCACACACATCATATGATGGAATATACTGTAGGCTACTTACAGTACATGTATGTTGGATTATGTTGCAATATTGGGGTATGCACAAATAAAGGCAGAGACTTTCTAATGTGGAGACACAGCACTCAAAAAATACTCCATAGAAATGCATGGGGCTAGTTTGTCACGCCAATATGGCCGTTGTCTACACATATCCCACCGCTTCCTCGGTAAAACGTTGACGTGTGAATACATTGAGCCAATCATGTGGTGTGATGTGAATACATTGAGCCAATCATATGGTGTGTTGTGAAGACATCGTGCCAATCATGTGTTGTGATCTCGCCGCTGGAGCAAGATTGGTGTCGTGAAGCCTTGCGCACGCGCATTTCTGCCAAAATGGATGCCCGACGAGTGCCCAAAAAGCGTTGTCAAATGGCCGCCGAGTGGAGGGACTTGCCTGAAAGGACTTTGATAAAGGCAACTGATTAGACAAGTAACCAAAAAAACATCATGTTGGAAAATCTCATACATGGCGCTCTACTCTTTATGAAAGTAGGCTAGGAGATGTCTGAAATACTTTTATGAATTGTGCATATACATCATGGTTAAAAACTTCAGAAGTCATCAGAATCTCAGAAATAATTATGCAGTCAGTTTAAGGCGGTAGCTACAAGTTGAATCCCCCTAATCCTACAGGCAGATGGGAATCAACATAGGCTAGTTCCTTTTTTCAAGAAGAACTGGGGTTCTAGCAGAGCAGGGCTCCAACATGGGCGCATGACTCATGTAAGTGCAGTAGGCTGAAGACCAGAGGCGGACAGAGTACACAGCTTCATTACTTGAGTAAAAGTACAGATACCCTTTGCTAAATTTTACTCAAGTACAAGTAAAAGTACAACAGTCAGATGTCTACTACTACAAGTAAAAGTACTTGTTTTTAAAAGAACTTGAGTATCAAGAGTACAAGAGTAGCCTACATTTTCTAAATATTGCATTACTACTGCCACAGTACTTACATTTATGTACAGAAATGTCCTACATGAAGTTATGAAAAATGTTAATGTTAATACCTTGGAGAATGTAAAAGGAATTAAAAGTAAAATCAAGTCATTTTCAACTTTTTACCATGTTGCCAGGGATGGGCAGTATTTCTAATACATGTATGTAAAATACTTATTTCAAATACAAAATACTATTTTGTAATTGAAACACTTGAAGCGAACACTACCATTAACTTGTTCAGAAAATTTAAATAGTCTGGCGAGGTGGGGCGACGGGTTGGCACATTCCCGGGATGGACCTGCTGCGTCTTCATCCATTGTTTCGTCCATGGTTTCGTCTCTTATCTAAATCTTACCATGGAGTTGACTTTGGTGGAAAGCTGAAGGTGATTGCAGATAGGCTGTCCCAATCAGTGGTGCCTGCACAATCCAATCACGTTTGAGAGGGAAACAACAAATCGAGGGTTTCCGAGATTTTTCTTTTTTCCTTCTTTTAGTAACGGGTACTCACGGTTATGGATAGAAATGTAGCGGAGTAAAGAGTACAATATTTGCCTCTCAAATATAGCCTACTTGAGTAAAGTCATGAGTACTCCCCAAAAATGATACTCGAGTAAAGTACAGATCCCTCAAAATTGTACTCAAGTACTGTAAATTACTGTCCGGCTCTGCTGAATACACATCACATGATGACCGAATGACAGTGTTGGGGAGTAACGGAATCAGCGTTACGTTTTCAGAATACAAGTTATGAACTGTATTCCGTACAGTTACCATTTAAATAGTTGATATTTAGAATACAGTTATATTGTTGAAATCAATGGATTACATGAAAATACTTCTCTGTTTCACAAGTTTATTCACTCTCTAAATAAATTAAGGCAACTCCATGCATTTCCACTGAAAGCAATATATGATGAAATTGTTTGCATGTTTAAATCCAAGCCCCGCCGTCTTGCACTAGCCTCACATTGAACCCGTCAAAATGCAGCCAGCACGCATTATCGGTGACCTTGAAATGACTAATTGCAGAGCAAATTAGGAGTAAAGTAAGAGCAGGTAACTTCTGTTCCTCACTGATCATGGTTCTTGATATCTGTTCAAAGGATATTTTCCCAAGTAGCTTACTTACCCCAATCGGTTTGCTAATCAATAAACAAAGCCTGGTTCATGTGTTGATTTAGACCTACAATAAAACACATCTCTAAAATAGGCAACGCATTCTGAGTTTTTCATTCTAACTTAAAATAGATTATGGCCTAATTAGATCTACTGTACATTTATTTATATTTTAAAGTTTTTGATTGCCATTATGCGATCACGTTAATTTTGAGAGCACTGACATACAGTATTAGTGTTTCCAGATCATTTGCGTCCCATCTGTCATATGCGCCCCTCACTTTTTGATTGATGCCACCTCAAGGGTTAATGCCACCTAAAATCTCACAGGCACACCCTAATTAACCAAATGCACATACTGTAATTACACTTATGCCTTAATCTGCTCTTCATACTATCCATCCTGCACATACACTTATTCTTACAGTTTTCTGATTGCTTAAGCATATTTTTTGTAACTATGGCATTTTGCAAAACTCTTCACACAAATAGGAAAACCTTTCACCCAATCAGCAAAACATTGTAGTTCTCTTGCAAAAGCTAACACACCTTGCTTAACTCTTCACACCTTCGTAAAAATTGTGTTTTCCTATCAAACAGTAAACACAAGCTATCACAATAATAAGCACACAATGTGCCAACTACACACTGATGGTATGAATAAAAAACACATCTGGCTTTTGCTTTCCTAGGGTTAAACTGTCAGTTTGAGGTCATACTTTTGTCATAGTTCTGTAAACATACAGGGATCCAAACTTCAAGTATTAGTGTTTATTTACACACATCGAAACAAACACAAGTGTGTTTTTCCAAGTCAAAACACAAAATAGCAATTTCACTAAGACAACAAAAAAATCAGTCTACATCGTGTCGTCTCTCTCAAAATTTCGTCTACATCACATGCAATGTCCTAGTCCAAGGCACCAGTGAAAATATATTGTGGAATGCGGTCCTGATATGACAATATCCCCACATGTTGACTGACTTTTTTGCCTGTAAAAGGGCTATTTCTTTCTCTTGTTACCCTTCCTCTTCCCCCTCCTCGTCATCCTCCTTGTCCTCTAACTTCACCTCCTTGTCCTTGTCATCCTCTCCCTCTCACTTCTTCACCTCTGCGTCCTCTTCCTCCTCCTACTTCTTCGGCCTCCTCTAATTCTTACTCTTCTCACTCTTCCAGCGCCCTCCATTGTACCCATTGTACATTACCTGTGGCTTATTTACAGAATAGTGCTTATGTCATGAGCATTCTCTCTCCCTGGTAACAACCTTAATTGATTCAATTCTCTGCCACTCTGCTCACTCTCTCTCTACTCTGCCTAACAAGCTCCACCTGGCTCCGCCCTGCTCTGCTCTTGTTACCTGGCCAGCTGCGCTGCATTTCCCAGTCACCATCCTCACCTTGCCCCACTCTGCTCTAATTACTCTGCCAGCTGCACTGCATTTCTCCACTAACCTCTCCCAGTATATAAAGCCCTGTTTTTCAGCCAAGCCCTGTCAGATCGTCTTCAAACCTGGACCAGTAACCTGCCTGCCTACTCTCTGACTCCTATCTGTGATTCGGATCCTTTCTTGACTGCCTCCCTGTTCTACTGCCCCGGTTATCCCGACCCGCCTTCCGGATCTTCTCGATTACTCTCCGATCTTCAGCCCCCCCGGTAACTCGAATCTGCCTTCTGTCTCACCACGTTTAGTGCCTAGCCCTGGTCTGTACTACTGCCTGCTGTTCACCTTGCTGTTGTGTGTGTGATTCCCCAGGCCTCCGACCACCAGACGAGCGAGCCCCGACGCGTCACCACCCTCAGCCCGAGACGCCGCTCGATCACTGGGGGACACACACACTCAGCACCTTGGACTGGAACCCCCCGGAGACTTGGAAAACCCCAGAGCCCCGAGAACCCCTGGAACCCCTGGCACTCCTAGCACCCCTGGAACCGGAACCTCCAAGACCTCACGTTTCTCTCACTCCTCTTCCCCCCCTGAACCCTTCAATAAAAAGACTCTGAATTTGAACTTGCGCTCTTGGGTCGTCTTCTGTCCCTGACAGCTTAGGCTGATTGCAAAGTGAACTAATTATCTAAAAACAGTTTTTACATGAGAAAGTGTGCCAGAGAGTTGGCAAAATAGTGTAAATAATAGCCATACATGTGTATAGATTTGCTAGGAGTGTGTTGATCATTTGGAAATTTAATGTAAAGCAGTGAGTTGTGTTTATAGTTCTGCAAAAAGAGTGTTGTGCAGTGGATTGTGCCTACTGTACAGTTATGCAAAGTGTGTGCTACAAAATTGCAAACTGAGTGCAAAGCAGTGTTTGTGCTTTTAGTTTTGTGAACTCAGTAAGTGGTTTTGCTATAAGTATTAATAGTTTTAGAAATTGTGCTATAAGAATCACGGTTGTGTTTAAGCATTCAGAAAAAACTGTAATACACTTATGTTACTCTATCTGCACTACAATGGTACTGTTACCACACTGCACATAGCTGTACAGTATATCTGTCTATATGGTTCATACTGTATATCCATATTTATTCTGTTTTTCTCATAATATATTCTGTTAATACACTGCATATATATATATATATATATATATATCAGTACTAGTATATTGTTACTGTTATTATATTGTTACATTTCATATATCTGTACATGTTCTTTATATATTGTTCATATCACATATTTATTTGCCATATTTATTCTGCTCTTATATAGTAACTGCTAAAACACTGCATATATTTATATCTAATTTATATTACTCTAAACTTCTGTAAACCTACTGCATACTACCACCTACACTGCATTATATTCTTGTCCTGCCTATGCATCACCTGTCTATACTTTGTGTCACATTGCACTTTTCTGCTTTTTGCACTTTTGGTTAGGCATAAACTGCATTTCATTGGCCCAGTACTCTGCACAAAGACAATAAAGTTGAATCTAATCTAATCTAATCTAATCTAATGATAATTTATGACTATGCTCCTGCTCCAACCTGAAGAAGCATCTTATAGCCTAGCCTAAGTTTAAAAAATAAATAAAAAATAGTCGCCTGTTGTAGTTTTACTGGTCACCTTGCTATTTTATAGTTGTATCAGGTAGCTTAGTTGACTTTACATTCTCCTATGTGGGCCTAACACATTCAGCCATTTGGAACAGAAGAACACACCATATGCCTGTTTAGTAAGTAGGATTTGATGGCCACATTCCTACACTTATAAAATGCAATTCAATGTGGAAGTAATCCAAGTATTCAGAATACGTTACTCAGCTTGAGTAATGTAATGGAATACGTTACAAATTACATTTGTGGGTATGTATTCTGTAACGGAATACGTTTTTAAAGTATCCTTCCCAACACTGACGAATGATTACCCACCCTGTCAGAGAGGTCTGACTGGGGCGCTGTGGATGCATAACCTGTTAAAAAAAATAACGTTTTGGTGCCCCTAGTTGGCACCAATTGGCCCAATATGGGCCACTGGCTCATGTACTATGTGGTCCACTGAGTGTTTGTGTCTTGAGGGAAGAAGAGGAGAATGTGTTCCAGTGGAGGGAGATCTGGCCTGAGTAGATTCTGTGAAGTTAACAAGTGGTGCAATTACATATAAATCAAAGGGTTTGTATAAAGGCTGTTATTTTATTGGCAACTGTGAACAACTGCATGATTATAAAGAGGCAAAAACATTATAATAAATGTCTAAGCCATCCAACCCATGCATGCTTTCACATAGCAGTAATATTTTATCAATCCAAGCCTGGTGCAAGATGTTATCTAAACCCGAGAAATAGATTGCCTACTCATAATGAACAGGCAAAATGCAACTGCGTAATGTCCTCCCAGCACTCACTTACAGCATATGGGCAGTCCAAAGAATAGTCTAAGCCAAAGTGTTAGAAACATATATGCTATTGTTAATCATTCTCGGTCACATCTGCATGAGCAGCCTTATCAAATATTGCCACACCATGTTTCCCATAACTTGGTCCTATAATATTTAGACCTTTGTGGTATGTATCCGTGTGGTGCGTGTTTCGCAGTGTCCAAAAAGGTGTGTTTCGCAGTGTCCTAAAAGCGCCCGATTGGAATGTACACATTCGCAAAAAAGACATCGTCGTTGCTTTTACGTGTAACAGAGGTTCAGGTCTTGGTCTGTGGTACTTCTTTGTCGACGTATTGCGCGGTTTTACTATCATTATGTGCATGTTTTCCTCACACAACTCAGACTGACTGCAACCTCTCCACCTAGAGGTCCGAATGTTTCAGTTCGTTGCAAAAGTGATAATGGGCAATCATAAGCCCCCGTATATTCATTTTAACGTGTAGTCTGTGCTCTTCACAACAGACATTTTCTTGTTGGTAAATGTCGTGTTGCTACTCGTATTTCTTACAAAGAAGTGTGTGGAGAAAACACAAGTGATCTCTTCGCCACAGTAAGACCGGGACAGCTCTCACTCTGCTGAGTCTAAATGGTTCTCATGTTTATTTTAAGTCCAGCCCACCGGCTTTCGTAGCCATTCATTCTCTCAGGACTCCCGAGTAGTCTGTGGGTGAAATCTAAACGACACAATGGCAGAAACAGCTCCAGCTGCGGCACCAGCAAAGGCTCCTAAGAAGAAGGCGCCACGACCCAAGAAAACTGGCCCGAGTGTGGGCGAGCTCGTCGTCAAGGCCATCTCTGCTTCCAAAGAGAAGAAAGGAGTCTCTCTGGCTGCGCTGAAAAAAGCATTGGCGGCTGGTGGATACGACGTGGAGAAGAACAACGCTCGTGTCAAGCTGGCCATCAAGAGTTTGGTCACCAAGGGAACTCTGGTACAGACTAAAGGGACCGGCGCGTCCGGCTCGTTCAAGCTGAACAAGAAACAGGCAGTGGAAAAGAAGAAGCCGGTAAAGAAGGCAGCTCCTAAAGCCAAGAAGCCTGCAGCGAAGAAACCTGCCGCGGCAAAGAAGCCCAAGAAGGCAGCAGCCAAGAAGCCTGCGGCCGCCAAAAAGTCTCCGAAGAAAGCAGCCAAGAAGCCCGCCACGCCTAAAAAGGCAACGAAGAGCCCGAAGAAGGCCAAGAAGCCCGCTGCCCCCAAGAAGGCAGCGAAGAGCCCAAAGAAAGTAAAGGCAGCGAAACCCAAGGCGGCTAAGCCTAAAGCTGCCAAGCCTAAAAAGGCCGCGCCTAAAAAGAAGTAAATGTTGCGCGCATTCTTCTGGTCTATTTCACCATGTGTACAGAAAGGCTCTTTTAAGAGCCACCCAAACGCTCTCTGAATGCTTTTATTCCATCAGTGCCTGCTGGTTGGCAAACCAAATTCGGTTTGCAAATACACATTCATACTCGGCTCCTTTTACATGCTCACAAAACCCTTACTGCGTCATAGATCAAATTAATGAGTCCATAAGCTATCCGAGAGGGACATATTAACAAACGTGAGTGGTATTAAGTAGTGTGTAGGCAATTCACTAATGCAATACAAGTACTAGTTAGCTAGCTCAACTTACCCCAGCCTTGGTGGCTTATCGAACCCCTCAACCACCATCTTGAAAGAACATGCTTCTCACAACAAACCAAGGGTAACATTTACGATTCTGTGTAGGCTTCACATCATAGCTTAAGAGGGCAACAATTGAGGTGTAATGCGTCTGCATGTTCTATTCACGTTTCTCTAAATCATCTCTGGACATGAATGGAATCCAATCCGAGAGCAAAAAATCATATCACACACACACACACATATCTATCTATATATATATATAATATATATAAAAAAAAAATAGAAAAGTGGTACTTTAAGACAACATCTCCTCCAGGATATATATGTGTGTGTGTTTATATATATTTTACCACATTTGCCATGTGCTGTACCTTTCCACAGATTGTAAGGAATGATACATTGCTGTCACATGATAAAACGTATTGGTTTCCTAGAAAAAAAGGGTGGTTCATCTTACCCCTATGCCTGTTGGGTTGTGTATCCAATTTTAAAATACATTATATTGGGTAAGTTATTACGGTAACACATAATAACTTCTAACTAATGCAACAGATGCATCCAAACATGAAACAAAGTATCCAAAACCTTACAATACAACAATTTCAGCTTGTTACATTGTAATAGCCAGTACTACCAGTGCCAAATGTGCCCAAAATATCTCAGGACGTCTCGTTGGTTTACTGGGTATTATAAGTTGAACCTCTGGAAACTTCGCTGTAAGTTCACCTGGAAACTACTTCTCGAATTTGCTATATGCTTTTTTTTATGATTGAGCTGACGGTCTAAAAGGAAGGTGGAAGTGTTATACGCGCCAAATAGATTTCAAAATGATGTCATGCAACGAACTACACGTTGATTGGCTCTCACCATTGTGTTCTCAGCCAGTGAGGCACGGAGCAGCACCGTGCCGCTGTGGGATAATAAGACTTGCCTTGCCACGTCTTTGCATTTGAGTATTCAGACGAACTCTTAACACCTACTGAAAAATGAGCGGCAGAGGCAAAACCGGTGGCAAGGCCAGAGCAAAGGCCAAGACTCGTTCTTCCAGGGCTGGACTTCAGTTCCCCGTGGGCCGTGTCCACAGGCTGTTGCGTAAAGGCAACTATGCTCAGCGTGTCGGCGCTGGTGCACCAGTCTACTTGGCTGCTGTGCTCGAGTACCTGACTGCTGAGATCCTGGAGTTGGCCGGCAACGCTGCCCGTGACAACAAGAAGACCCGTATCATTCCCCGCCATCTGCAGCTGGCTGTGCGTAACGACGAGGAGTTGAACAAGCTGCTCGGCGGAGTGACCATCGCTCAGGGTGGTGTACTGCCTAACATCCAGGCTGTGCTGCTGCCCAAGAAGACTGAGAAGTCCAAGTAAACCTGCTCTCTCCAAGTCTCCTAAACAAAGGCTCTTTTAAGAGCCACCCAAAAACCAATGAAAAAAAAACATTCCAAGTTGCCTTCGCCATTGACGTGTTTTCTGCAAAGTCAATATTTATTCACATACGTAGGCAATGTACAAAGCCGTCGAGTAAACCGTGCCTTCCGGCCAATATCTGATCACTCTTACCCCAGAAAATCAACCACTAACTGTGTCTGATGAGACATAAGTCTTGTTGAAGAATGTAAACCGTTCTTTCATTTATCACTCCGGACTGTTAGTTAATCATGAAAGGCTGCGAGATGTTCCTGGGGCCTCGTAGTTCAAGGTGATGACGCAGTCTTGTAATTGGATCATTTAAATTCTATATAAAAATATGGTATTAGTGGTAGCTTGGGGTTTCCTGTTTATAAACAAGCAACTATTTGTAGGCTTTAACGTAGTGAATACAAGCCATCGTAGGTCATAATTTGTGTACATGACGTCTAACAAGTTAATTGTAATTTCTTGAATTTCCCTTGGGGATCAATAAAGTATCTATCTATCTATGTTGTTTGTTGTGTTTGTTTCTATAACAGTCTATATGCACTGCCCGATTGAATGTTTCAGTATGTTTCTTTTATTTATCATTTAAATTGAAGAGGGTTTGTAAATAGTCCATCAACACAATGATATAGGCCATTACGGGGGTGGGCTTTGTATTTTGAATTTCAGGCGGCACTCCGATGACCAATCAGCGGAGCCCAACAACCTGACGTACGCAGGGGGCAGGCAGAGACCGTAGGCCTTATATACCCAAGATCCGCAGCTGTGGCCATATTGTTCTGAATTCTGAAGAATACGTAGCAATGGCCAGAACCAAGCAAACTGCCCGCAAATCTACCGGAGGCAAGGCTCCGAGGAAGCAGCTCGCCACCAAGGCTGCGCGTAAAAGCGCACCTGCCACCGGTGGCGTGAAGAAGCCTCACCGTTACAGGCCTGGCACCGTAGCTCTGAGAGAGATCCGTCGTTACCAGAAGTCCACTGAGTTGCTGATCCGCAAGCTGCCCTTCCAGCGTCTGGTCAGAGAAATCGCTCAGGATTTCAAGACCGATCTGCGCTTCCAGAGCTCTGCTGTCATGGCTCTTCAGGAGGCTAGCGAGGCTTACCTCGTCGGTCTGTTTGAGGATACCAATCTGTGCGCCATCCACGCCAAGAGAGTCACTATCATGCCCAAGGACATCCAGCTGGCTCGTCGTATCCGTGGGGAGCGTGCTTAAGTGATTTGAAGTCAGGAACCGAAGATCCAAAGGCTCTTTTAAGAGCCACCTAAACATGTTTCAAAAAAAGATGGTTTCCATTTGTCTTGGTTCAATTGATTTATGGGTAGTCGTACTATTCTTTAACATATCTGCATGGTTCGGTATTTTGATAGATGCTAGCAAGTTAAACGTAATCTACACTCTCAGATCCCTCACATATGATGTAATGTCCCCTTCACACGAAGTTTCGGACTTCTGCCCAGAGAGCCACACAAAATGAAGTTTAATCTCGTCATGGCAAAACGAGATTAAACTTGACTTTAATCTCGACATCCCGTATTTATTCTTGACATAGTTGTACAGTTTTTAGTTTTTCTTATAGAAACAAATAAAAAGGGTCAATAACTCGGAGAGCACACAAGGATTAAGTATGCCTGTCCTGTGTCGAATTGTGATCGAACATAAAAAACAAAAACAAAAAACAGTTGTGCAAAGTAACAATGTCGGTCCAACTTTGTTTCATTGTGAGGTGGGGTGGGGTGAAGCTCAGATGTGGGCGTTTTTTCGGTGACGTATTTCGCCTAAATGCCCGCGCACACTCCATTCATCAAACGGAGGGAGAGTGAAGGGGCAGTGCTTAGTAGTTTTCAACAAGGTCCTCTCTGTGGAAAGTAGTATGAGTTGCGAGCCATAGCTGCTTCACGTTCGTGCAACACTCAGTCGCAAGAAGTTTGAAAGATGTCCGGCAGAGGCAAAGGAGGCAAAGGTCTTGGGAAAGGAGGCGCAAAGCGTCACCGCAAAGTTCTTCGTGATAACATCCAGGGCATCACCAAGCCTGCAATCAGGCGTTTGGCTCGCCGTGGTGGTGTGAAGCGTATCTCTGGGCTCATCTACGAGGAGACCCGTGGTGTGCTGAAGGTTTTCCTGGAGAACGTGATTCGTGATGCCGTCACCTACACCGAGCACGCCAAGAGAAAGACCGTGACCGCCATGGATGTCGTCTATGCTCTGAAACGCCAGGGTCGTACGCTGTACGGTTTTGGTGGTTAAAGATCAGCTTTGTCACTCGATTTATACACAAAGGCTCTTTTAAGAGCCACCCAGTTCCTCATAAAAGGTTGTGTTCCTGTATGTATATGGAATTTTGAATTATAAAAAAAGTCTATAAATAAACCACTTCCATGCTGTTGCCTGTCGGCAATATCATATGTTGTCGCGCTATATGAGAGACTGGTGCATTGCCATCCCATGAGACGCTCAGTCGTGACACACGTCCAGTCCTCATCCCGTGGTGGCCAAGAGAAAGCCATGTATTCATATGAAAATCATTTGAAAACAACCCAAGAAGCGCCAGAACATTTGCTAAGATAGTATGAAGTGCGACCCATGACTGCGCTACTGAATGACATAAGTTGTAAGTCTAAACTTGGGTTTCACAAATAATGGAACAAAATCGTCTGCAGAAACAACAAAACGAAAATGCATGCTGAAAAGTCGCGTGTGCCATCACAAAGTCTTAAAGTAGTTAGTGTCATAACTAGTTTTCATAATCAGTCAAGCATAAATGTCTACCATTGATAGGCTATTGCATCAAACACCTTTTGATACACTCAGTCAGGCATCCTCTCTAAGATGCGAAGAATTTGCAGACTTCTTCAAAAACAAAGTCATTTCTATAAGGGAGGCTATTGGTAACACAAGTAATATGTTTGATAGTACACCCAAAAACAGCCCCCAAAAATTAAGGTCCTTTAGCACTATTACTCAATCTGAGCTTGGTAAAATTATAACTCAAACCGCTCCTCAACATGTGTTTTAGATCCAATCCCTACTACATTCCTCAAAAAAGTATATGATGGCTTAGCTCCCTTTTTCTCAAGGTAATAAATACCTCATTAGAAACAGGTATATTTCCAACTGCTTTTAAAACCGCTGTTGTGAAACCTTTACTTAAAAAGTCAAATCTTGACCATACCAATCTGAGCAACTACAGGCCTATATCAAATCTATCGCTTTTTGAGCAAAGTACTTGAAAAAGTTGTTTGCAATCAGTTAAATACCTTCCTCAACGAAAACAGTATCCTTGAAAAATTCCAATCAGGTTTTAGATCAAATCACAGCACAGAAACGGCTCTAGTAAAGATAGTCAATGATCTCAGACTAGCTACCGACTCAAACAAAGTCTCAATCCTTATTCTTCTGGATTTGAGTGCGGCATTTGACACCATTGATCATAGCATCCTAATTCACCGCCATGGCGGGGGTGGTCTCTCTGATAATGCTCTAAACTGGTTTCAAACCTACATTACTGGCAGAGATTTTAATATCAGTCTAGGAGATCATGTATCTGAAAAACATGACTTGCCTTTTGGTGTGGCCCAGGGGAGCTGCCTTGGTCCCCTGCTATTTTCTATATATGCTTCCATTGGGAAACGCCATAAGTCAGCATAATGTAAACTTCCACAGCTACGAGATGATACCCAATTGTATCTTTCTGTGGAGCCAACTAACTCAGATGGCCTTTGCTCCCTCACTGCATGCCTAACCTCCATTAATCAGTGGATGAGCAAAAACCTCCATTAATCAGTGGATGAGCAAAAACTTTTGAAACTAAATGATGACAAAACAGAGGTACTTCTGGTTGGACCAAAACTAAAGCGAGATATTATTCTTAGTAATCTGGGGAACTTGGCACACCAGGTCAAACCAAAAGTAACAAGCCCTCGTGTCATCTTAGATGCAGAGTTAAGTTTTAAGCCCCATATCAGTAAAGTTACTCAGACAGCCTATTTCCACTTGAGAAACATTGCCAAAGTCGGCCCTTTTAACTCAACAAGATGCAGAAAAACTAATTCACGCCTTTATCACTAGCAGGTTAGACTACTGCAATGCACTTTTCACTGGTCTTCCCAAAAACATCTAAAGAAATTGGCACTCATACAGAACTCTGCGGCTAGACTTTAACTAAGACTAAGAAGAGAGAACACATCACCCCTGTGTTGGCTGAACTGCACTGGCTCCCTATTTCCTATAGAATTGATTTTAAGGTTATGTTAATTACTTACAAAGCTCTGAATGGCATAGCACCTTCATATATCTCTGAGCTTTTAATATCTTATCAACCACAAAGGAAACTTAGATCATCCAATTCTAATCTTTTTTTTTTTTTTTTTTTTTTATTTGCAAACATCATTGACATTACAGAAAATGCAACACTACGACATGCACATGAATACTACATACGACAAACAGACGTTACATTACATAAACACATACTGTAACTTAACAAGACATCACATTGACTTGGCTTCCACAAACATAACACAACATAACATTAATAACAGAAAGGCTAAGGATGATTTATGCCCAGGATGATTACAGATATGATTATCAGGGATGAAATTGATGACCGGAATGAAAAGAAGGGGGATGGGGGTGGATGGTAGCTCTAAGAGTGTGAATGAGGTGGTGTTGGGATGGGGTGGGGATGGGGGTGAGGGGTAGTGAGTATGTGAGGATGTATGTGTGTGTGTGTGTGTGTGTGTGTAAGCATATGTATAAGGCTGGTTTGCTGTTGGGCCAGGAGGAGAGAAGCTGGAACATAGAGAGGGAGGGTTTCAGGAGAGGAGTTGTAATTATTCTATTAATGATAAGTATAATAATAGGAATAACTGATTGCCTGGTTGATTGCCTGACTGATTGCCAACCTGGGCACCCATTAATGGCCACAGTTCCACCCAGCCCCTGCAGTTATACTGCGAATGAAGCTGACAGAGGGGAGGACCTGCGTGCACCCATCGCCTCAGGCCCCCAGCATATGCACACATCCCCCACTACCACCACCAACCACACCTCCCCCAGACCTTCACCCAACACGCCACTCTTGACCTAAATATGTACAGTATGTGAATGGCTAGGGTTGAGGGGTCTATCTAGAATGTAGCATTAAAGAAGTGGGCATGCATGGTGAATATCTGTCAGGATTTCCCATGCACACCACACTTACCCTGTGTAAGATGTATGCCTCAACAATGTGTGCATTAAAATAGTGAGGCATGCAGATAGACACCTGATGAGGCATCTACCTGCACTCCACTCTTACCCTAGCCTGTTTTGTAGTTTTTGTTTATGTATGTCACCTAACATGTAGTGCGATTAAAAGAGAGTAAAGCGTGCTGTGTGCTTCCAGGACAAGGCGCGTGCATGAGCTGCATGAGGAGGGTGCACACCGGGGCCCAGGGCCAATAGATAACCCACAGGACCCAACCAATGCCAAAACCACACAGCGACCATTAGGACCGAAGTCTCCCAAGCCATCCAATGGGGCCCCGCAGAATAACGATGGGAGAGGCAGAGAGAAAAAGTGAAATTAGTAAAGTTATCAGAGAATGTAAATAAAAGGGGGAGGGAAAGAAGGGGATGCTATTTATATTACTACTACTACTAATAATAATAATAATAATAACAATAATAGTTCCAGCTACCCTCCCCTGCCTAGTGTTCGATGATATGTGTATCTGTTGATGAAGTGTGTTATGATCGTGTGGAGATGGAACTCAGGCAAAGAGGGTCAGGACTGTAAGTAGGTGATAAAGGGGTACCAAGGAGAGGTTGTATCCTGAGTATTGATTAAGTTTGAAGTTGATAGGTTTTCTAATGATATATAGTCTGTTAACAAGTTTTTCCAATGAGTGATGTGAGCTTTTTCCTAGATTTCCAGTTCATGAGGATTGTTTTCTTTGGCGATAGTCAGCTACCAGTAGTGTTTTATTGCCGGAGTTGCTTAAATTGACTGTGGATGTATCACCAAGTATGCATAAGGAAGGGGATGCTGGGATGTGACAGCCAAAGATGGAAGAGAGAGATTTTGTGACACTCACCCAGAAGTGGTTGATTGGAGTGCAATGCCAAACCGCATGAATGTATGTATCTGGGTTATTTTGTGTGCAGTGAGTGCAAAGATCCGAGCCAAACCCCATTTTGCCAATTTATGTGCAGTGTAGTGGAATCTGTGAAGAACCTTGTATTGTATTAGTTGTAGATTACTATTCTTTGTCATGAGGTAGATGTTTTTGCACATTTTGGTCCAGAAGTCGGCACCGAGTAATTGATAAGTCTGATTCCCATTTGTGATATGGCAGGCCAATTGTTTTTCTGAACAAGATATAATTTTGTAAATTTGGGAGAGTATTTTTTTGGGAGAGGGAATATTAAGCAGCTCTGAGATTGGTGGAGGAATGTCAAGGTTAGCTGTCTGGATGTTAATTTTTCCTAGGATAGATGATTTAATTTGCAGGTATTGTAAGAAGTGTTTACTCGATGCCGTGCTTCTGGACCAAACAGGAAAATGAGGCCAGATTATTGTCTTGAAGAATGTGTTGAAGGTGAGTGATGCCCTTTCCCATCCATGTGTGAAAGTTAAGTGTTTTTTTTATTGACGGTGAAATCTGGGTTATTCCAAATCGGGTGCGAATTGATGGTGCTATAGGTGAATTAGTGATGTGGTAGAATCTCCACCAGGCTGTCAGAGTAGCTGAAATTGTTGGGGCTTTGAAGGATGGATGTTTTTTTGACCGACTGACTGCAGAAAGGGAGATCTGAGATTTTAATTTCTTTACAGATTGTTTGTTCTAGGTCTAACCAGGTGTTGTCTGAGGGGGGGGGTGTAGCCATTTGTGGATGAAGTGGAGCTGGTTGGCCAGGGCATAGTGCTGGAAGTGTGGGGCCTCTAGTCCCTCCCATTGCTTTTGGTTTTGGAGAGTGGCGAGTTTGATCCTTGGGGTCTTATCTTTCCAGTAGAATTTAGTGATTAATGAATCGAGAGACTTAAACCAGAGGGTGGTGGGCTGGGTTGGAATCATAGAGAATAGATAGTTTATTTTGGGCAGTATTGTCATTTTGATTCCTGAGATTCTGCCCATGATGGATAATGGGAGGTTCTTCCAGCGTTGAAGGTCATCATCTATTGAAGTGAGTAGAGGGGAATAATTTAGGCTAAATAAGTCTGACAGCCTGGGGAGACTTTTATCCCTAAGTAAGTGATATAGTTAGTGCAGAGGGGATAGGTGAAGAGTTACTGTCACATCCCAGCTGTTGGGATGTAATGGGAGAACTGCAGATTTATTCCAATTGATTGAGTATTCAGAAATTTTAGAGAATGTGTCAATGAGTTTGATGGTTTCTTCTACTGATGTTGTGGGGTCTTGAAGAAAGAGAAGAATGTCAAGCAGCATAAAGGCTGATTTTGTGATGCATATATGGAGTCTGGACACCTTTGATGAGGGGGTTCTGACGGATGGCAGCTGCTAGGGGTTCAATGAAGATTGTAAATAGTGAGGGGGGGAGAGTGGGCACCCTGTCTAGTTCCCCGTGAAGAGTGAAACTTTGTGATGTTAGTCCATTGGTGATTACTGTGGCTGAAGGAGAGGTATATAGAAGTTTAATCCAGTTAATGAACGACTCCCGCCAAACCTCCCTAATGTGGAAAAACAGGAAATTCCAGTTCACCCCTATCAAAAGCTTTTCTGCGTCCAGAGTTGCTATGATGGTATTATCTTGAAAATTTGTAGAGTGATACATTATATTTAACAGTCTGCGGGTGTTGGTGGATGAAATTCTACCTTTAATGAAGCCTGTTTGGTCTGGGTGGATAATGGATGGGGTGACCTCTGCTAATCTGTGTGCTAGCATTTTTGGCGATTATCTTATTGTCCACATTGAGGAGAGAAATTGGTCGGTAGCTGGATGGCAAATGTTGGGTCCTTATTGGGCTTGAGGAGCAGTGAAATTGAGGCTGTGGTGGAACTAGTTGGAAGACGCCCTTTCTGTTTTGATTCATTAATCATTCTGATGAAAAGTGGAGCTAAGATGGTCCAAAATTGTTTGTAGAACTCAGCAGGAAAGCCATCCGGACCTGGTGCTTTATTATCGGGCATCTGTTTCAGAGCATCAAACAGTTCTTGTTGAGTTATAGGTGATTCTAGGTTTTTTATTTCGGTCTCATTGAGTTGTGGTAATTCGATGCTGTTTAGGAAAGAGTCTATGAATTCCTGGTTGGGGTTTATTTCTGAAGAATATAGTTTATTGTAAAACTGGTAAAAAACATGATTTATTTCTTCAGGTGAGCTGGTTAGCTTCCTGCTGAGTTCTTTATGACCGGATTGTTGATTTTTCTTTGTTACGTTGGATTTGATTTGCTAAGTATTTACCTGATTTATTGCTATGGTGGAAGTTTTCCTGCCTTAGACGGTGAATCATAAATTGAGTGTGTTTATTGAGTATTTCATTGAGTTTGAATTTATGTTTCCTAAGTTTTGCCTGTGTTTCTTCAGTTGGGTTGCTTGCATTGGTTTCTTCTAACTGTTTAATTTTATTGTTGAGTTCTACTTCCTGTTCTTTTTCCTTCTTTTTTTTGTATACTGAATATGAGATGATTCTTCCTCTGAGTACTGCTTTTCCTGTTTCCCACAGAAGGGAAGGAGATGATTCAGGGGAGCCGTTCATTTCTAGAAAGAATGCCCACTCTCTCCCAACAAAACTGATGAAATTTGGGTCTTGTAAGAGGGATGTATTAAAACGCCATTTGCTAATTGGTCGCTGTTGGTTCTCTTTATGTTCCATTTAATTGTAACTGGGGCATGATCGCTAATGACTATGGGATGAATAGTTGAATCAGAGATATTTTTCATTATAGAGTTGCTGGTTAGAAAATAATCAATACGGGAATAGGAGTGGTGGACCGGAGAGAAAAAAAAGTAGCATTTGAGTCTGGGTGCTGAAGTCCGCAACAATCGCCAAGGCCAGAATCGCCATGAACTGTTTTATTGTTTTGTGGATTGCCAGATTCGCTTTGCTTTTAGAGTGATCAGATCTGTCAAAATGTGGGGTCTAACACTGTATTAAAGTCGCCTGCAATTAAGATGGGACAGCCCGATAGAGTTGAGATGGAGGTGAAGAGGTTCTGAAAGAAAACTGGGTTGTCTGTATTAGGGCCATAAACATTAACAATTGTTACAGGGTATTGTGAATTGAGATGTTTATGATGACAAAACGCCCTTCTGGGTCTGTGATGGTGGCGCTATGGATGAATGAGATTCTTTTGTTAATCAGAATGCAAACTCCCCTTTGTTTTGTATTGTAAATGAGATGAGAAAATGTGATTGAATTGTCTTGATTTGATGCGGTGTAGTCTAATTCTGAGAGATGAGTTTTCTTGTAGGGACATATGTCAGCTTTTAAACTATCCAAATGATTTAAGATTTTCAGCCTCTTTGCCTGAGATCCAATCCCACGGATGTTCCAGGTCAGGAATGTAAGTGTTACCATGTTAGGATTGTACAGTTATGAAAAAATGTTTGATAAGGTGGGTATTGTGTGTGTGAGAGTGTGTGCAGGTGTCAGTTAGATAGAGAGGGGGGAAGGGGTGGGAGGAATAGGTGTGTAATGTGGTGTTTAATGAGATGTAAAGGTAGGGCTGAGAAGAATATAGAGCATAAAGAGGTAGGAATTTGGTTCTGGAGTGGTGACAGCATTAACATTCCTGCTTTAGCATTGAAAACATACAGATCATAATTTGACTTTAGCCTATAGACATAATAAACAAAACAGACAGGACACACACAAGCAAACATGTATAGACAAAACACCATGAATAACATTAAACATTGAGAGAGCAAAAGAGAAATGGGTGGGTAGGGGAGCAAAAGGAATGAAACATAAGAAGAGAGAAGAGAGAGGTGATCCAAGCATCAGTAGGCAGTGGGTTAGAGAGAGTTGAGGGTGACAATGTTATAATCAAGATGTATGTTGGCATGATGTATGATGTGCTATAGCCAGGTGGTGATATTGGGGTTGCGATACAGAGTTCCATTGACATACAGTTTATCGACTGACAGTGTGCTGCTCGTTTTGTTCTCTTGCCTGAGTTGTTTCATTATGGGCAAGAGGGCTCTTCTTCCTGTATTACTTGTGGGAATTGGTCGTTTAGTCCGAATGAAGTGCCTTTCAGTTCTTTCCCCTTGCTTTTGATGAGTTCTTTGTGTTTGAAGTGTTCGAACTTGGCGATAATTGGAGGAGGTTTTTATTGTCTTTGGAAGTGAGACGGTACACGGTGGAAGGTAATCTTGTCAACTGTTTCTGGCGGTGGTTTGAGAGATGACTGCAAGAATTTTTAACCGCTTTCTCTGGGTCGTCGGGTGTATCTTTAGAAGTTGGCAGGGGAATTCCAGAAAAAATGAGGTTATCAGCATGCTGCGGCACTGGAGGTCTAGGATTGTTTCTTTCATGATCCGATTTTCGCTGGTGAGTTGATTAACATGGTCGGATAAAGTTTGTAATATTTCCTTTGAGTTCACGGTTTTCTAATGCGAGTGTGTCGATCTGTGATTGGGAAAATTGAGGCTGGCTTTTAAGTCCTTAATATCTGCGTGCAGATGTTCCAGTATTGCAAGTTTGTTGTTTATGGATTGTAGTAAACTGACCTCGATGGATGTAGAAGTAGCGCAAGCGGTGGGTGATTCTGGTTCAGTCTCTGTTGAGTAGTCACGAGTGCGTTTCTTGCTGGGTTCAGATGACATAACGTCCAGAATGAAGAGGTTGCCGTTGGAAAAGGTGGAGAATATAATCCGGTTTTTGATGAGAGTTGTAGAGAGGTAGTGGTTGTTTTTAGTAGAAGAAAAATAAAGTTTTGTATTTCTGTTTACAAGCGTCAGTGTTCAGTGCGCTGCCATTTTGGATCTCACCCAAAGTCTCGCGATGTTCAGTCAGATGACATTAGAGACTTTTCCATTTGCATCCAATTCTAATCTTTTAATCGTACCCAAAGTGCTCCACAAACAAAGTGGAGAAGCTGCGTTTATCCATTATGCCCCCAAACTATGGAACACCCTGCCTCTGTACATCAAGCAGGCGAGTTCAGTAAATATTTTAAAAGATCTGAAAACATACCTGTACAGGGAAAGCTTTTAGTTAACTCATCTTATCCTGTAGGACTACATTTTCAGATTATTCTACATCTGCTACTATTGAGGGCGCAGCCAGCCAGAAGCAGATGGGCTCCCCTATTAAGTCAGGTTCTGCTCAAGGTTTCTTCCTGGAATATGGAGTTTTTCCCGCTACAGTTGCCATATGGCGTGCTTTGTGGGGGTAAGAGGGTTAAGGCTGCCAGTCTTATGACGTCATTTTCTATATTTTGATATGTTGCTGAGTATACATAAACAGCAAAAGAAAAGTGATTGATAATGACTGACTGACTATTATTGTGTTACATGCTTCAAATGTAAAGCACTTTGAGCTGCATTCTGTGTATGAAAGGTGCTATACAAATAAAGCTTTATTATTGACAGACAGGTAATGTCAGGGTGTATAGAAATATTAACTTT